>NC_135554.1:11860750-11965750 GCF_964340395.1 Glandiceps talaboti
TGATGAGTTATGTTGGACCAGTAGAGGCATACACACATCAAGGTATGCTGATTCAGAAATTCATCTTTATTATGAAAAATAAACTAAGAATCCACCCCTCACCTTCAATGCATTGATGGTAGTGAAGTATATCCTTTGGTATTCTTTTGTACATTGTATATAATTTTACATTTTCAATTTTCGCAGCATTTTGAAAATTTAAAATTCAGGAGGAATTTGATTCTAAGAAAATCCTGCTTAAAGAGTTAACATCCTAGGCTGTTTTACTAACATGTATGATATACTTTTCTTCTGCAGTTCTGAAACCACCCCAACCAACTGAAGAACCAGATAAGTTATGTGGTGCCAACTATACTGCCAAAGCAGATACTTTAATACAGATAACATCACCTAATTATCCAGAAGATTATGATGATAATCAGGTTAGTTGTAAATCATTTCACATCAGCTGGGCTGATATTTGAAAACATGTATTTACTACCAAACCAGAGTGACTATAGAGTTTCCATAATAGGTATGTTATCATACCAGTTACAATTTATTTTCCCACTGTGTACAGGCATTCAACTAATTACCATCTAACAAAATAACAACTGTGGCAAGTAGGTGTTGCGTGTTGAAGGATTTTCATTTTGTAGTGAATGCTTGGCCTAGTGCCTAACGTGTGTGGTTGGTGCTATCTGTGGAATTCACCCATATGTCTTATTACTTTGACCATGAACCAAGATTCTGATTTACTTGTCTGTTTCTTAATATACAGTTTTGTGAGTGGTACATCACGGCATCATCTCCAGACAGCACTCTCATTGTTCACCTGAGAGATCTACGTACTGAAACATGGCGTGATTGGGTAGACATCGGTGAAGGCAGCAATAACGGTCTCCGAGACACGAGAGAACATCACATCTCTGGTCTGTTCAGACCATTTAGAATGTGGCAATCAGACACTGATAAACTATGGGTTACTTTTACATCTGATCAATCTAGAACATTCAGAGGATTCCTTATTGAAATAGAAGAAAGTGAAACAGGTATGGATAGTCTTACAAGATATAATCAAGTTCATCAGCGAATAGCAGCAAGTAAACATAAATAAGATGTCTACATCTTACTTAGAGCTATAGATAATCAGTTGTGGCACTCTCATTACACTGTAGTTAATTTGCTGTTTCTTAGCTGACAGCATTATTTACAAATTGACTTCAGTTGGAAAGACCACATGCTAGTCTTGTATAACCAGTGTTATTTTACCTTAATATGTGGATACTATAAACTATTGTTGCAAGAAGTGAAAGTGCTTTACTTGGGTGTTTTAGAGTTGTATTGATTCTACATGCATGCTTCTATACTATGCTATGCTGCTTTATTTCAAATGCTAAGGCCTCAGCCCATTGCACAACAATTTACATTAGAGAAAAAAAGTGAATATCATTCTTCTAATAATTAACGGAAAAGTAATTAAACTTAAAGAAAACAGGAGGCAGGGGAGAACATATATAGTACCGTTTGCTGAACAGCACTAACCTGAGTATTAAAAGCTTTATGAACAAAAACTGCTGCATGCTTCTATAGATACTATGCATGTTTATGTTTAACTTTGTTTGTTACAGAAATTCCCACTGACAAACCAATGCCAACAGAGTCACCAGTCATTGAAGACTGTGGTGGTAATATCACCATTCCAGCTGATGGATATGTCAACCTAACATCTGTTGGTTACCCTGACGACTATACCAGTAACTTAGAGTGTGTCTGGCATGTCACCTCAGACAGCAGTCTCAGAATCAATGCCACATTTGTAGATCTGCAGACTGAGGAGTACTTTGATTGGGTTGAGATTGGCAGTGGACATGATCATACAGATTTAACTAGCAGTGGCCTCAGAGTGTCTGGGAACGATATACCGAATCCATTCCTTTCAAGTGGTGACAAGATCTGGATCACATTCACCACTGATTCTGATGTTAATATGAGAGGATTTCATCTGATTCTCAGGGAGATATCACTAGAAGGTACAGTCAGTTTTATTGACTATCAGAGTCAGCAATATTTCATACTTAAAACATAATGTCAGAAACACAATTGAACATGAAATATTAACAAACATAAAACATGGCAATTACAATGTATAAAACATGATGAATTGCAGTATTATGAACTTATGAGTGGCAGAAATGATTATTCATGGTTGAACAATGAATATTCATGAGATACATTTTACACTGAAGAGAATAAGCACTCAGGAGTCATGAATATTCATTGTGCAACCATTAATATATTATTTCTGCTGACTCCCATGATGCATTAATTAAACCCACAACAAAAATACCCTATAAAGCATTAAAGGCTCTAGATCAACTTGATGTTTCACTGAAATCACAAGTAACTGTAGGTGATGTAACATGAAATGACTCTCCAGAACCAATAGTTTATGAAAATGTCTCTGTTTCCTGGAGTGGTGTTCCCTTTTAAGTTTAGGAGTACAATTTAAGTAAACCCTGCAGTCAAAAAATTAAAAAATAATAAAAAAAATTAAAAAGTTGCTTAAAGTGTACTTTTACTGACTTGGATAAAATCTCTTCATTATAAATTAGATGAACCATGCAGCTTCAACATCATCATCACATCTGAAGAAGGAGAGACCATCACAACACCAGGTTACCCTGACAACCACTATAACAACAATGAGTTCTGTAGATGGTCTGTCTCTGTGTCTCCTGAGATGGGCAGTAAACATATCTATCTGCAAATCAATAGTTTTGATACTGAGGAGTATTATGATCTGCTACGAGTTGGATCAGTGTCGAGTGGTGACTCTACTCTGCTGTTCCAGTTCTCTGGCTCTGATATCAGTGGGAGTTATGCTACAGAGAATGACATGTTGGTAATTGTATGGACCAGTGATTCTACTAATACTAGAGATGGATTTTCTATCACACTCCATGCAGGTGAGTTTATTAACGCCATATGAGTCGCCCAGGGCACAATATGGCCGACTTAGGTTTAGGTTCTGTCTCCTTAGTTTTTTATGGTCTCAAACACCAACAGCACAAATAATGTTAATTTCAAAGTCTCTTTAAATATATATCTGTATATATATACATATGCATACTTTTTTCTAAATATATCTTTTACTTATATATATATATATATATATTTCCCCTACTCACATTACAGTGGAGCCATGTGGTGGTACAATATCTGCAGCCAGTGGTAACATCTCCTCACCAATCTATCCCAACTCATATCCACATGCCAGTAACTGTCAATGGAACATCCAAGTATCTGAAGGCATGGCAATTCAGCTGACGTTCCATGTATTTGTTCTAGAAGAGGATATTGATTACCTTCATATCGGAGCTGGATTCAATACTGATCCAATGATTGTAAGTTTGGATTTTTAAATTCTTTGTTATTAGACAAGGTATAGACACTCTCAGAGACAGTTTCAGACTTTTGAGGCAGTGTGACAAAGTTGTAATGGTTAAATACATGTATGATTCAGGCCTGAAATTCTATTTCTAAATTTAATATGTTTTTGTGAAATTAAATAGATTACGCATGCTCAGCATAAATGACAATAATCTTTCTTGAATTTCATTTGAAATTATGCATAAAATATAACCACTTAGATCTTTAACATTGTAAAGATATATTACTGTCTACAAGTATAAGGACAAACAATTCAGCTGTAACTGGTTTAGGTAGTACACACTTAATACAAAAATTTATCATTTCATAGAATCGAATGAACAAAGTCTCTTTCAATAATAGAAAATTTAATTCATACTATAGTTGTACAACTCAGTGTGCTTGGAATAGTTGCTATATTAATTAACCAAAGGTTATGATGAAGACTCATCTGTGCAGATTAATAGTTTATACACTGACAGATAAATTTAAATTTTATACTGCATCAAAAGACTTCTTACCTTTCAAACTGAGTCATCAGGTCTTATTCGGGGGCAAATTATCCCAGACATGATATTGCCCCTGAAGAAGCCCTGAGGACTCAGTTAAAAAGCTACAAATTGTACAAGTATCTTGTTAAGTACAAAGTTTAAGTTTATTTGAAAACAAAGATTGTCAAGATTTGTTGTATGTTTTCCCCAGGTACTGACTGGATCAGAACTGCCTAAAGTTGAATTAATTACTGAAGACAATGCATGGTTAGACTTCCAGTCAGATCTGTCCATAGCTGGTGCTGGTTTCTATGTTACATTTGAAGAATATGATGAAGGTAAATTATGTGATTAATACTGAGTGTAAACAAAAAGAAATGTCATCTCTGTTTTGCATTCTTGAGGTTGATGGTGTTACTAATCAATACCAATTAAAAATTCTATTCCTATATACATTGATTAAACATATATTTTTTGTGCAGTTCAAGGTCACGCTTCCAGGCAGGAGAGAGCAAATGTTTTGAACTTGAAAGATGAATTACACAATGTTACATGACATGTAGTGTTCTTCAGAAATAGTCTTCAGTTTGGAAATGTACCGGTATGGTGTGTAATCTCGCCATCTAGACATGATGTATGTTACAATTAAGACATATTTCAGAGAAGTTAGGTTACTGTTTTAAACATATTTTTAGTGTAATTACAAAAAGTAGAATCTGTGAAGTCCTGAAATGGTTAAGGTAATAATAATCTTTACGGCCCAGATATGGGTTTTGTGGACCAAGGTTGTACTGTGGAAGTAAGCTGTACTACTGAGGTTCGCCAAACCTAAATCCTGTCATAAAGTTTTTATTATGTTATGTAGTGGTATGGAAACATCATTTAAATCACATAACCACATAAAGTGATAGTGAAACATTATTTTATGCTCAAAAACATAAAAGATAAATAGAGAAAAAAATCATAACCGAATCAATGAGCGAACAGAGCGTGCCACTTACCATATTTGGGCAAAGTGTGCCATGGTGTGATACAGAAAATTATTGCATGTTTTCAATGCACATGCTGTCATTAAATTAGATGGGAAGAGATACTGGGTATATGATAACAGTAATAATAATCATTCACTACCAGAGTGATATATTTCAAAGAATTGTTAGTTTCACCACTTGAATTCTTGCTGTTGGTATATGTTAAGTGAAGACTGACTGACAAACTTGAATTTTCTAAATTATTACTTCCTTGTCTAATAGAAATCATCATTGGTAAGGAGTGTGGTGGTAATCTAACCAGTAAGCTTGGTTCAGTACTCATCATTCAGTCACCAAACTATCCATCTAACTACCACGACAACGACTACTGTGTATGGAACATCTCAGCATCGGATCCTGATAATCACATGTATGTCTTCTTCCGTGAGTTCCGCACTGAACTGGGACATGATTGGTTGGACATTGGTAATGGTCTTGATGAGACGGATCTATCAACGCGATTTAGACGCCACTCTGGACCAATCAGACCAAGAGATTTTCTGTCAGTTTCTGATGAATTGTGGATGACATTTACAACAGACTATTCCATCAACTACAGTGGGTTTTTGATCTATGTAGAAGAGAGAAATGACAGTAAGTTGCCACCTTGTGGGTATCATCTCATTAGTTTTGTAGTTTTATCTTAACATTATGATGTTCACTGTTGACCATATTAAGTTAATGAAATAGGTGTCCAGCATGCCACATGGCTGGGCTGTACAGCAAAAATTATGTTTTTGAAATATCTTTCATTTTCATTTTTGGGATAACATTCAGTTTCTGAACAGAGTGCTTTGTGTTCTGCAGGCAATCAATGGTACAAATCCAAACAGATACATATACATGTTTGCAGACAACACTGATCAATCGTCAAATATCAGCATACTATTCTCATTTAGGGCCACTTGGATACATGCCAACTATGGTATATAACTATTTTTAGCATGGAAATTACCATATCTTAACAATCAGATCTCTTTGTTTACACACTAAATATACTGGACCATGTATAATTTAATAAAGTGTTAATTTGCATTTTTCCTAAATTACAGCCAGTACAGCCACAATCAAACCTCCAGTTATACCAACCACAGGTCCTACAGATACCCCAACACCTACAGGTCCTACAGATACCCCAACACCTACAGGCCCTACAGAGACTCCAGCTCCCACAGCAACCTACCCAACTACATCACCATCACCTCTATGCGGGGGTCATTATGTTGTCCCATCTAGTGGTTCTATCACTGTCATGTCACTCCACTACCCTGATGACTATGAAAACAATCTATTGTGTGAATGGACATTTGAAACTGAGGGTGGTAGAAGAGTAAGGGTGGATGTTATTGACTTCAGGACTGAAAAAAGGTAACCATGAATTTTGTTGTCTACAAACTAGAGTGAATGTGTTCATGCGATAGCTGTATTTGAATGGAAGATTTTTTGATTTGAGAAATATTTACTTTATTCTTTTTTTAAAGTCATTTGTGGTTTAATAGGTTTCTTAAACCAGTAGAGAACCGAATCATCATCAAGAACTTTATCCAACTATTGAGAGATTTTCCATTCACTATACATACATTATGCCACAATCTTTTTCAACCCTTAGTGATATCAATAAACCATCTTTTGTTTCAGATATGATTACCTTGACTTTGGGGACGGTTTAAATCTATATGATACAGACACATTCTTTCGACGTCTAGATGGCAATGAACAGTCTCATGTCTTCACTACATCTCAGAATGAACTATGGATGAGATTTGTCACTGACAATAGAAAGACATACAGAGGATTTCATATTGAACTCAGTGAAGAAAATGGTAGGAAATTTTATTACTAATTTTATCATCTTTTAAGTGACTCGTTAATTCTTCAAAGTTTTATCAGAAATCGAACTTGTGACCAGTATGCCAAAAAAATCGCATAATTCCACAAATCATATCATGAATGTATTTCTTACTGCAAGAGACTTTTTACTTTAATTTTAAGTTTGAATATATGTGAAAAATGACAATTTGAAAAACACCACTTGTAAAGTCTTAACTTGTCATTTTTTTTTGTCATAGTGCTGTCAAAAAATCTGCCAATGAGCTACTGAAGATGTACACTTTTAGATTTAACTCACTGTAACAATAATATGTAACAGACCCTGGATTTCTGTATTTAATTGTTTATGACTTGATTTTTTTTATGACAGAATGCTTTGAGAGGCTTACAATACCTAGTGGAGATGTAGAGATAGTGAATTCACCAAACTATGATGATGACTATAACAATGATGAATTCTGTGAATGGCTGGTAGATGCTGACCAAGAAAAAAACATCCGTGTATTCATCACTGACTTCAGAACAGGTAAGTGGTTATGTTTTGAAGAAGTTAGGGTATAATTGATAATTCTGTAATGATAATTATATTTAGGAAATTGTAAACGTTTGTGTGAGATCGAACCTCATTAATTGAAATTTAGAGAATGCTGCCATAGATCTTAATGAGAAAGTACCCTCCCTCTTCTTGATATAGATAGGCCTTTGTTCATAATATGATGTATTTTACACTGCAGTTTAATGCCATTGAAAACTGAATGTTTCATGAATTATACTATCTCCTTTCTTGACAGAAAACCACTATGATTGGGTCAGTATTGGTACAGGCCATGATACAATGGATGGACTTACTCGTCTTATCTATGAATCTGGTAACATGAGAAACAAACAATATGAAATGTACATGCAAACAAATCAAGTCTGGGTGACCTTTGACACGGATGGATCTAAAACGTACAGAGGGTTTTCAATGGAGTTGTCTGATGGTAAGTTAGCCAATATAATTCCACTTGCTTTTTTATACAGCTATTGAATGGACATTGGTTTGATTATAATCTCAATAGGGAGGCATGACAGAGTTTTATTGATAGAGTTCCATGAACTTGCAGTGTACTGTTTTGGGACTTCCAATGTTTACACTACATGTGTCTTGATCATGGGGTGATTGGAATCACACAATAGAGAAACTGCTGTCACCCACTTGTGTAATCTACCACATTGAAGAACAGTAGATTTAATTTGTGCCTATTTTAGTAAAACCGAAGGCTCAAGTACCAGACTCATACCCATACAAATGACTCAGATCATATTAAAGTTGAAGCAGGGGTTGAATGCCTGAATTACTTCTGAATCATTGATATGTAAAACTGATAACTTGTGCATTTAGATGTTATTAACTTTGTGGTAATGATTTTTATTTCATAGATGCCTGTGTTGCTGTAGATCTATCTGAGGAGTCTGGTACAGTCACATCACCAAACTATCCTGCAGATTACCCTCATAACTGTGACTGTGTATGGATGATTCATATGCAGCCTGGACAACAAGTACAGATAGTGTTTAAAGATATGGATATAGAAAGAAATTATGACAAGTTACTGATTGGAGAAGGGATGGATCCATATTCTGATGACTATGTGGTAAGTATGACAACCCTTAGTATTTGGAAGGATTCATCTTTTTTCCTTCCCTATTTGCTATTTCAAAAATTCACCTAGGTTCTCCTGGACACAGTTGGATTAACTCTCTACTTCTTGTTGATGGTAGTGTACTGTGAGTGTGATATCATGTATATTCCTAGATGGATTATGAAGTGGATGTACGGTATGATATATGTTTAGGATTGGTTGTAATTCTGTACCTGCAATAGTATTTTGCCTCATGCTAGAGAGTCAAAATAGAATGAGAAGGTTGACTTATGCTCACGCATGCCTATTGTATTGCATGTGAAGTGCATGGAGCAGAAGTTATGGTGTCAACCAGGAAACTGAATGTTCGTTATTTGTTATAATGCACTTAGGCAGTAATATTCTATTTCAGGGATCAAGAATTATGGTTGATATTTAAAAGAATGAAATATGAAAAGAAATGCTCTTGGACTTTATAAGCCATGTACTATAGAAATATGTTAATAAAATTTATGAAAAAATGTGTTATCACCTGACAATTACATTTTGAAGTTTTGGATGTTAAAATGATTTTGACTACAGTGACTGTATTCATTCCTGTTATTCACCAATAGGAGTATTCTGGCAACCAGTTACCAGATGACTATGTTAGTACATCACATGAAGTATGGTTACGTTTCCAGACAGATCTTGGTAAAACTAAGAGTGGTTTTGAACTCACCTACCAGACATTTGAATGTAAGTAATTGATTTAGAACATGAAATTTGAAGTATGCCCAAGCATACCATGATTTAAATTTTGATGAGAATATAGACTGATTTGATTAATGTGTATGAGACATGGAAATGTTGTAGCTCTGCATTTTACTTACAATGAAAATTTCATTACCTCTTATTTATGCACACTCATGAATAACAAGAAATTTAAAAATACAGAGAATGCAGAATCAAGTCAAAATCTAGAAGAAGGAGATCTGTAACATACTTTGACTTTCTTATTCAGGTCCTGAGGGTTATGAGCCAGGCTATGAGTATGGCTGCTATAAGTATATTGGTAATTCTACTGACTGGCCTGGAGCTAGAGAAGAGTGTAAGAAAACACCTGACTCTGATCTAGTGGTCATTGAAGATGAGGGAGAATTGGAATACATCATTGGTAAAGTTGGGGACACATCGTTAACATGGATAGGTAAAGTTTGCTTTGTTTTGGTATCTGTATTTAAAAAACATCGCTGGAAAAGTTGGCGACATCATTACCATGGATAAGTAAAGTTTCTATATTTTAGTTATCTGTATGTAAAAAACATCGCTGGTAATAAAGTTGGTGACATCGTTACCATGGATAGGTAAAGTTTGCTATGTTGTGTTATCAGTATGTAAAAAACATCGCTGGTAAAGTTGGTGACTTTGTTACCATGGATAGGTAAAGATTCTACGTTTTGTTATCTGTATGTAAAAAACAATGTATATCGTTGGTAAAGTTGGTGATATCGTAACCATGGATAGGTAAAATTTGCCTTATTTTGTTATGTATGTATGCATGCCTGTATTTTCTATTGTATTATAAAACCTGGTGATAACTGTTTCAGTATTCAACTCATTATAAACCAACCTCAATGTTCATAGTAATGGTACTAAATAAGTCTGCCAGCGCAATTGAACCCATGATACTTCAGTGTTACGGAAGAAGAAACATGTGAAAACATGCTATTTCACATCTTTGGAGCAATGGAACTGAACACATTTCCTTGTAGTCATTACTGCTACAACAGAAGACTGAACGTTATTAATTTTATGATGTAAGGCCAATCATTTCAAACAATGTAAACAGTCTAACAGAGTCTGAAAATTATTTTTTTTTATTCCAGGCTATTCTGATCTTGCTGAGAAGTATCTATGGATGTGGGTAGATTGTTCACCCTCACTAGAATGGCATAATGAAAACTGGAATGATGGAGAACCAAGTGAAGATGGAAGATGTGTTGGACTTAGAGAAGGAAAATGGGATGCTATGCCGTGTTTCCATCCACACCCATTTATATGTGAAATCAACAAGAAACGTAAGTATTGGCTGTAACACAAAATTTAGCATCCCATCACTCTCTGAAATATTACTACAACCTTTATTCACTAAAACCAGTAATTTTTCTTCATATCGTGTGCAGATAGAGTTAAAAGTTCATATAAAAATCTCAGCTACCATGTTTTAATAATGGGGTGATAGCGCCCTCATTGGTCAAGCAAAGCATGAGTCACAACACAAAGTAACAGCGCCCTCACTGGTTGAGCTGTCTTACAAGAAAATTATTTTTAATTAGTACCTTCATTCGACCAGGAGTAAGCCATTTCTTATAACAGTGAACTATTAATCAAGATTCTCTGGTTGTATTATGAATGATGAAGTATCAATGAAAAGATGAAATTAATTTTTTTTTGTACTGAAGTAATGGTTTTCTATCATTTTTTTTTCACTCATGCACCAGATTTTTAGTATGTTTAAACCTGTATGATCAAAGTGCAATGTATATGAATATGCCATATCATTCATTTTGTAGGTTTCAATGAGAGTGACATGAATGTTGAAGCAGTCTACGGCTCTGCTCTATCACCATACAGTATATCTGTGTCATGGGACATCTCACCACACTTCTGTGATGTATTGGGTTACAATGTCAAATACCATAGAACGGACTATGTACACGGTGTCCACGTTATCTATGTAGAAGGTGGTACAATTGACTACACACAGATTGAAGATCTAGAGCCCGCTACATGGTATAATATCTATGTTGCTGCTGTCCTGTACAAAGGACAGTTGGAATATGTACCTGGAAATCCAGTCTTGACACATGAGGGTATGTTACTGTCCATTTCATGTTACTGTTCACTGGTTCTGTCTTGATACAACCATACAGTAACCAATAAGAAACTGCACATTTACACTTTAAATTGGCCATATTTTGATTTTTCATTATCTTTCACAAAGTGAGACCAATCTAATTAAAATTTCATTAGTATTTCCCTACATTATATACCATCATTTTGGTTTAGGTTTCTAAATCACTTTTTTCAAACCAATTTGAAACCTAGTTAAATAGTTTGATTTTACCTCCTGGTACTTCTTTAACCCTAACATTTACATACTGATCACAATTTCATATATATTTCAGTGTTGAAACCACCAGTACCACCTATTGAACCAGTTAAACCATGTGGTGGTAACTATACAACCAAGAATGGTTCTTTACTACGTATTACATCACCAGAGTATCCTGATAACTATGGTAACAATGAGGTCAGTAATATTATTCCTGTCAAAAGGATTGAGTGTGAACGTAAATAAAGAAATTTTTGCGGTTTTACTGTACTAGTTCTCAAAGACTATATTTTACCAATTACCAGACTGGTACGTTGTGTTCATGTACAAGAAGCCATTTTAGTTACTACTTGTTTTTGCATTTTTGGTTTGCAGAGAAATCGGTGAAAATAAGTCTTTAGTGAACATTTCCAGGTTTACATTATTATGTGTTATGTGTTACAGTAAATTTGTAGAAAATATCTTGCCCTATCAACAGATGAATTTAAAGGACAAGTACTTGAATATTCTAAATGTGAAACAACATATTCGTGACACATATTAAATAATTTTGTAATGGTGACATTAGTATTACTGTTGTTTATCTTCCATTCTCATTGACTGGAGTGTAATATGGAATAATTCTTTTTCTTCTTCCATCTTGGCTTTGTAGTACTGTGAATGGTACATAGAGGCGTCATCCCCAGACAGTACTTTTATCGTTCACATGCATGATTTTAGAACTGAGCATAGATACGATTGGTTGGATATTGGGGAAGGTCATGACCTGGAGGACGTTGACACTAGGGTTCATCATATGTCAGGAAGTGCGGAGTGGTCGCTATGGTCATCTGACACTGACAAGCTGTGGTTGAACTTCTACTCAGATTATGACGTAACTTACAGAGGATTTATGCTAGAAATTGAAGAAATAGTGACAGGTGAGCAATAGAATGTGTGACCAATGATTGGCTAAATGGCGCCCTCTAGTGGTATAAAGAAAACTTGTGAAAAATTCCAAATATCAGAAAAATCAAAAATATTGTATCCATAGTTTGTCCAATAGGGAGAATTATGAGACACCTTTGAACAGAAATAATTATAATCATCTTTATTCATCCAAATAAATTTTGAAATTTGATGAATGCTTGTCATGTAACATCGCCTTGATGCCGTAGTATTGAAGAAGCAGGAGGAAACCGAAGTACCCGTGGAAAACCTGCATTGATTTGCAAGGTCAACCTGAGCATCACCCTTCTTACATACAGACCTGGTTTTTTTTTAAGCGAGCCCAGTCGGTATTTGGTGGGTTCGAACCCAGACAGTAGAGGTAAGAGGCATACAAACTAATCACTTGGCCACTTACAACCCCAAGTAATGGCTCTGATAGATGTAGTTATATCTTTAGTTAGACGATTAAACAGCACGTACTGTTTGTTTTATGACTCTGTATTATTCTCTACAGATGTTAATATTATTATCATTTATAGATGATCCTCCAACTGATAAACCCTGGCCAACAGAACCTATACCAGAAGAACCTCCAGTAGAATGTGGTGGCAACTTGACAATCACAGCCGATGGTAGCATTGAAATCACCTCACCTAACTACCCTGACAATTATGATAACAACTTACACTGTGTCTGGCTAATTGAGACTGAGAGTGACCTCAGAATCAATGTAGACTTTATAGACTTTCGTACTGAATGGTATATTGACTGGTTAGTGATTGGTGATGGATATAACTACAATGATCTAACCACTAGTGCTATCAGAGTGTCTGGACTACTTTCACCAGATAACCATGCATCAACCGGGAACAAGATATGGATTACATTCACTTCAGATCATTCCATCACTCGTAGAGGATTCCATCTCATCTTCACAGAAATACAAGAAGGTAAGTAAGAAAGGAAAGTGTAGCTAAATTGACTATATAAATGAAAGATATTCATTAGTTGAAATAAACTCCTAGACAACATTATTATCAACTCCCTGCTAAAAAGTGGTTGCCAGTAAAAATCCCAGGACTAGAAAGTATTGATTGAAATCCCAGTGAAGGAGATTTAAAATTATATGACTGATCCAAACCCCATGGGAGTGTTCTACAGACTCAGTGGGGAGGCTGTATCATGAGTTTCACTCACAAGATGAGTGTCATTTTCACAATACTACTGCTATCGAAATAATGACAAAGGCTTGCAGAGAGCCCATATAGGCAGGTCTTTGCCAGTGATTCCATGATAGTGTATGGACTGACTGGGAACATTTGACAATATCACCTCAGTGATGTGATGTGATGGGATAGAGAGAGAGCTCAGAGCAGCAGCAGCAGCAGCCCCCTACACTCCCATCTCCCCATCCCAGAAAAGAAGATGGATAAAAAATAAATTGTAAACTATTTCTTTTTTTATTTAGCAGGAAGCAGGTATTTGTTTTGTAAAATATTCCAAAAAAGTGTTCTAAACAGGTTTTCATTGAAAACTGACATCAGAGTACATTGTACCAGGTAGATTTGTCTTGATTATATGTATACAATATTTTTGACATTATTCTTGCATTTTTCAGTTCCTGATTGCGGTGGAGAAATAGTTTTATTAGATCCATATGCTGGTGCTTCAGTGACAATATACTCACCAAACTTTCCTGACCACTACAATAACAACGACTACTGCAAGTGGACTATAACAGTCGCAGACAGTATCAGAACTAGTGGATACCATGTGCATGTCACTGTTAACAGTTTTGATACAGAGGCCAATTTTGATTGGCTAGAAATTGGTCATGGTGTTGACACTACCGATTACTCAACATTGCTATTCAGATTCTCTGGCTCCTCTGTGTCTGGCACCTTTGCTACAGAGAATGATGAACTATGGGTACTATGGACTAGTGATAGTACAAGAACCAGGGAGGGATTCAACATTACAATCTTTACAGGTAATGTAACATAGATATTCTGTTTCTACTGATTGTTTTTTAAGTGTCCTGTAATAAAAACAATTACATGTTGTTAACAGAGATGTTAAGACCTGCAAACTTTCATATTTTTCATAAATGTTTTATCATATTACGTTTTTTCCAACTGTCTTGTAGTTTTTGTGTACAAAGAAATAACTTTCTGAGAGAAAGAGGATTAACTTAATGTGTTTTTCCTAGAATGTTTTCACAAGAAGGCTTCGTGATCAGTAACACTCCATCTCTCTAATTACCAGTCAGAGACCACTAGAATAGAAGCTATTGTCTTATACCTATTATGGTATCACATATCACATTAGTTTGTAGTACATGTACAATTCTTAACACCCAAGTAAAGCATTTTCTCTGTTTGCTACAATTGTTTATAGCATCCATATCAGATGTAAAATATACTGCTACCTTTTCTGTAATCATCAACACATTTTGTGGTGTCTCTAGATGTATTTAATCTGTAGACAGTGTAACCAGTACAAAGCACAAGTTTGTCTGAAAACGACTAGAGAGTAAACATAAATGTTACAAGATGTCTATGTCTCACTTAGAGCTATAGAAAATCACAGTTGAGACACTCTCATTACACTGTACTCAGTTTGCTGTTTGTAAGCTGACAACATTGTTCATAAATTGACTACAGTTGCAAAGATCACAATGCTAGTTTTATATTTAAACCAGTACACTTGATATTATTGCAATCTGGGAAAGCAGTGGAAGCATTTTAGTTGGGTGTTAAAGAGTTATAAAACATTCAGGCACTCAAAATAATTACTTGTTGCTTAATTTAGGGAGAACATTGCCATGTAAAGTTGAATGTAAATTTTATAGGTAAAAACAATTATACTGGAAACATAATGTATTTTTGTTGTTTCTCATTATAGTTGTACCATGTGGAGGACCTTTGTATGGACCTAGTGGGAACATATCGTCCCCTGCCTATCCTAATAACTACCCACATGGAAGTCATTGTCTATGGGATATCACAGTAGCTGATGACAAACTGATTAAGTTTACCTTTCATGTGTTTGATTTGGAGTCTGGCTATGATTACCTGTATATAGGTGATGGAACAATGGATGATGAGACAGCTCTTGTGGTAGGTGTTAACTGTGTCTTTGACACCTTGTGGTAGGTTTTAACTTTGTCATAGACAGCCCTTGTGGTAGGTGGTAACTTTGTGGTGGGTGCTAACTTTGTAGTTGGTTCTAATTAACTTTGTCTTAGATGGTCATTGTGGTAGGTGTTAA
Organism: Glandiceps talaboti; assembly: GCF_964340395.1. Taxonomy (NCBI): domain Eukaryota; kingdom Metazoa; phylum Hemichordata; class Enteropneusta; family Spengelidae; genus Glandiceps; species Glandiceps talaboti. The sequence goes on from NC_135554.1 coordinate 11,876,436, forward strand.
CTTGATATGGATGCTGTAAACGATAGTGGCAAGTCATACAAATGGTTTACTTTAGTGTTATGAGTTGTATAAGTATAATCATTTGTTTCACGTAAGAAAATTAAAGCCCAACTAAAAGTCTTTGATTACTTATACTTTCCTCTCACATAGTTAAACTGCAGTGGCATACAAACCTAAATTTGAATTCATATTTTCTTGTAGTCTTTAGGGTTATGAAGTCATTTTATATGTATTCGTTGATAGGAATTGACAGGTGATGAACTGCCCAAGGAACAAATTATGGATACCCACAATGCATGGGTGCAATTCACCGCTGACCTCACAGTGTCTGGTCAAGGGTTCTATCTGACATATGAAGAGTATGAAGAAGGTAAGTGCCTGATTGTGTCTTGGTTGGGTTTAAATATATCATATATATCACTGTATAAAGAATACATGTCCAATGCTACTGTGTAGAATACTACTAACAGTAAACATCAGTTTTTATCCAGACAATGTGAAAATCCTGGATCGTGAACCAGACTGGTTTAGGAGGGGTTTTAAGAAAGCAATTATAGACTTTACAGCCCTCAGTGAGCCGTGATGGGAGATGTTACCAACTTCAGAGAATTTGGGAAAATTGCCTGCAGTCACACATGCATTTTGACTTCAGAAAACATAAATCATAAAGCTATATAATAGTGGATACCTGGCGAAAGCTTTTAAATTAGTTAATTGTAGTATTTCTTGGTGCAAAATGAAGATAAATTTCTGAACATAGAATGAAAAGTTGTCTGTAGAAAGAAAGTTTCATAGGGTGTTGATGCCCTTTTTGAATTACTTTATCAGAATTACTGATAGCCAAACCATGTGGAGGAGCTTTCTTTACCAAACCAGATTCTAGACTTGTAATCCAGTCACCTAACTATCCATCCCGATACAACAACAATGAACGCTGTGTCTGGAATGTGACATCATCACCTGGTACCATCATGTGGGTTCGTTTCCGAGACTTTGTAACAGAGCCTGGTTATGACTGGGTAGATGTTGGTAATGGTTTAGATGAAAGTGATCTATATACAAGAGAGAGACATCATTCTGGTTTTATTAGACCAATATCCTGGCTGTCATCAGGAGAAGAAATATGGATGACATTTACTACAGATGACTCTGTTAGGTTCCGTGGTTTCTTGATTTACATTGAGGAGAGGAATCAGAGTACGTTTTTATTTACAAAACTAGTTTTCATTAAGCATACATTCTATATTATTAATGATGTGTTACATTTATAATATTAGGTATAAGGCATAACAAGTCCTATATAGGCATTTTCATGACTAACATTTCTCTACTGCTCTACACTAGATTTATGAGTGTACATAGTGTGTCTGATCTATACTATTTATACTGGTTGTTTGGTTCCTCAACTTCCAATGCTGATATAACCATTACCCTGAGTCATAGCTCAAAACATTTGTAATAAGTTTGATTTTCAGTAACTGAAATAATATATTGCTTCATATTCCAATAACATTAGACAACGTGTTATACAAGAAAAATTTAATTTCTGATGTAGCTAGGTTTTTAACAATATCAACTTAACATCTTTTAACAGCTGAGAGTAGTACACCAAAACCACCAGAAGATATAACCACACAGCCTCCAGCCTTGACAACCGCTCTAACTACAGCAGAACTACCATCATCAACCACTCCTGGTGGTACCCTAACTACCAGCCTGACTACAATTAAACCATCTCCAACACCATACTGTGGTGGTGACATTGATGTACCTTCTGATGGTAGTATTGTAGTAGTATATTCACCAAATTATCCATCTGATTATGACAATAATTTACTGTGTGAATGGACTGTGAGTGCCACTCCTGGTAGGAGAATAAGATTCCATGTGGTAGACTTCAAAACAGAAAAAAGGTTGGTGTGTGCATATTGGGTTAGAGAAGCCACACAGTGTGAGAGTTTGCTCATTAGAAACACACTTTCATTTGTTTACTGTAAACCTGGACACTTTTGCTGAAGACATATTTTCACTTATTTTGCTGGAAAATGAAAACTTGAAAATAAGTAGTGGCAAAATGCTTTCATGTGCATCAACACGGTGTACCAGGCTTGCAAATTTGTAGAAACTAGTCTTTTGGGAACTTAGTTGCAGATTGTAAAATTGCAAAATTTTGTAGTGGTGGAAATAAGTACTAGGTTTACGTTGTACAGTATTTACTAAAAGGCGTGAGAAATAGCAGTAAATACAAGGCTTTGTTTCAAATAAAGTAATCTTGAAAAATCTTTCTGACCATATAATAGTTTATGGATGGTGTCTGAAGTCTATAGACAAAAACACAGACAAGGAAGAAATCACATACATGCAAAGAATGTATTTTTTTGAGTTTGAATAAAAGGACAAGTCCTAGTCTGGTTAAAATTTCTGCTTTTTTTGAATCACAACGTTTCGACTGTGCACAGATAGTCTTTTTCAAGGACTATGAAAAACAGGAGAGCCGGTAGAGTGAATGTATTTTATAAGTGATGAGGGATAAATAATCCAGTGAATTCCACTTGATTTTGTTTTACAGGTATGACTACCTCGATGTAGGTGATGGACATGACATGGAGAATGAAGTATCTGTCATTGATAGATTGACAGGAAATGAAAAAGAACAAAGTCATGTGTCAGCAACTGAAAGACTGTGGATGAGATTTGTAACAGATCACAGGAAGACATACAGAGGATTTGAAATACATCTCAGTCAAGAGATTGGTAAGTTTATGAGTAGAAATGGTAATCCATGCATTATCTCTGGACAATCTAGTTTGCTATCTAATGAGGGTCTTGAGTAATTACCAAGTTTAAGATATAGTTGTATGGTGCAGTTAACATCAGACTTAATAATTATACAAAACAGTATATTCCAAAATATTTCTACACACAAAGACAAAACATCTTGGAAGAGAAACCCAAATTTTCACTGATATCACCTCACCATCATCAGGAGTGTATTACAATGGGCTGCTATAACATGTCTTACAAGAGACACTATTACTGTCTCACATTGTAATACATGTATACCTCAGGTGATGCTGACTAGACGTTAGCGAAAATATGGGATCTATTCCAAGAATGTTTTACTCAGAGTAGAAATTTTAATTTGTAACTATGAACCCAAAGTTCATGAGCATTCATTCCCACAGAATTATAATATTTACATTGTGTGAACTTGTTTTCACAGACTGTCTGAACCACAGTGTCATTATTCCAAGTGGTGGCAGTGTTGTCATATCATCACCAAATTATCCAGATGACTATGAGAACAGCCAATTCTGTGAATGGATTATATCAGCTGAGTCTGGAAGAAATATACGAGTTGATACCAATCATTTCAAGACAGGTAAGATGATAATAAAAACATTAAAATATGTGATGCAATGTATGATCACATAATGTACTGATCAGCTTTCAACTTATGTCATTTGTGTGGTCGTCATTATCCAGCTACTATCAACTTGTCAGATTTTTACTTTATTGAAAACGAAAAATCAGATTGCTTGATAGTTTCCATAAGATTATGAAACAAGGATAGTGTTTTTCCTCGATATTTTCAAGTCAACACACATGTTGTTTCAATGTAAGGAAGCATTGAGTGGTAATTTTGGTTGCAGTGGTATTTTGTATCTTTTTCAGTGGAACAGTAGGTCAAATTGATAAATCAATGTATTAATTTTATGTATCAAATTAAATAGAACTTCTTTTATGTGACTCTTTGTCCCTTTTTGACATCAAATTCAATTTCAGATTTTTTTAGACAATTCTTATTGTTTGTGCTTACAGAAAAGAATTATGACTGGGTAGACCTTGGTACTGGTGATAACTCCATGTTGTTAACATCTCGTATTGTACATGAATCTGGTAACAAGAAAACACCTTATGAATTCCATACACCATCTGATGTAATCTGGTTAACATTGACTACAGATCATGATAAGACCTATGAAGGATTTGCAATGGTATTCTATGATGGTAAGTATTATAGTCAGTGTAGTTATACAGACTTGTCAAAGTTTCTGTCCGATACAAGGCACAATACAAACTGGATGGTTGATTGGTCTCAACAAAAGTCAGCCAAAAGAAAAGTAAGAGGAACAGGAAAGCTGGGCTTTGAAAATCTCAGCTCAAATAAAAGATATGAATATAGAAATGGAAGTTTGAAAAGTGGAATACAGTAGTTAGTGTTCAACTGTTAAAAGACTGGTCCTTCATTATTCAGGCCTTCAGGGTTCCATGTTCATATTTTTTTTATTCAAAAAGTCTCTCTGGTGTGTACATGCAAGTTCCCTGGTGTCTGGGGTTTAGTGTCTTCATCATTGCAAATTCTGTCGATGGCTATAACATTGGATCATTCTGTGAATATGCAATGCTGGTGAAGTGTGATGCTACAAGTCGACTCAGTCTGGTAGTTTACTCCATTCAGTTTGTTTGTTTGGTGGTTTTGTTGTTTGTTGTTGTGTTTGGGGGTGGGGGGGGGGGGTTAATAAGCATAATATAAAAAACACCCAACCATTTTCTTTTATTTGTCAAAAAAAATGTAAATTTTACAGGTTAGATAACTCTTGATAGAGCTTGTGTATACCCCATACTATTTCCTTACACAATTATTTCCCTGATACAGTACTAATCTAATCATTTTACATTCATTTCTTTTAGATGCATGCACAGAGACTGTCCTGACTGAGAGGTCAGGGGTCATCTATTCACCCAACTATGATAATGACTACCCACATAATCTAGACTGTGTTTGGTTAATTCAACAAAATGAAGGTGCAACTATCCACGTAACAATTGTAGATCTTTATGTGGAGAAGAAATATGACAAGCTACTGGTTGGAGAGGGGTCAGATCCATACTCTGAGGACTATGTGGTAAGTTACTGGGTGGAGAAGGATCAGATCCATACTCTGAGGACTATGTGGTAAGTTACTGGTTGGAGAAGGATTAGATCCATACTCTGAGGACTATGTGGTAAGTTACTGGTTGGAGAAGGATTAGATCCATACTCTGAGGACTATATGGTAAGTTACTGGTAGGAGAAGGATCAGATCCCTACTCTGAGGACTATGTGGTAAGTTACTGGTAGGAGAAGGATCAGATCCCTACTCTGAGGACTATATGGTAAGTTACTGGTAGGAGAAGGATCAGATCCCTACTCTGAGGACTATGTGGTAAGTTACTGGTTGGAGAAGGATCAGATCCCTACTCTGAGAACTGTGTGGTAAGTTACTGGTAGGAGAAGGATCAGATCCATACTCTGAGGATTATGTGGTAAGTTACTGGTTGGAGAAGGATCAGATCCCTACTCTGAGAACTATGTGGTAAGTTACTGGTTGGAGAAGGATCAGATCCATACTCTGAGGACTATGTGGTAAGTTACTGGTAGGAGAAGGATCAGATCCATACTCTGAGGACTATGTGGTAAGTTACTGGTAGGAGAAGGATCAGATCCATACTCTGAGGACTATGTGGTAAGTTACTGGTAGGAGAAGGATCAGATCCCTACTCTGAGAACTATGTGGTAAGTTACTGGTAGGAGAAGGATCAGATCCATACTCTGAGGACTATGCATGCACACGCACTTGTACGCACACACACACACATAACCACACTTCAAAAATGAAATTATAGGAAAGTCACTTGGCAACAAATTTAAAGATTCTCAGAAAAATGGTATTGAAATGAATGTATGGGTAGTGTAAAGCTACTATGTGGACTGTATAAAAGTAGACTTTTAGGGTATAAATTTAGGGTATGTGATTGCTCTATTGCAAGAAGTGAAATAAGACAGACTTTAATTAATGCAATGCTTTGATTTCTTGACAGGAATTCACAGATAAACATGATGGTGTTGAGTATCACAGTGAAACTCATCAAGTCTGGTTAAGATTTCTAACAGATTGGTCCAAGGCTAAAAGAGGATTTCATATCACCTATAACTCATATGATTGTAAGTATATAAAGGGGAATTCCACTCCAGGAAATAGATGTATTTCATAAACTGGGAGGTTCTGGTTCTGGCATGCCTGATATTACTGATCCTGACAAAGATTGTCTTTATCTGTACTTATAGGTCCCGATGGCTATGAGCCTGGTTATGATTACAATTGTTATAAATTCATAACTGATCCTGACAAAGATTGGGATGAAGCCAGAGAAGACTGTGAATCAACCACTGATGCTGACTTGGTTATTATCAATAACCAAGATGAATTAGATTATGTGATGGAAGAAATGGAGAATAGAGCCCAATCTACTTTCTGGATTGGTAAGTTCTTAAAGGCTAAGTGAGGGATTAGTTGCTGTACTTAAAGTTAGATGTAACAAACACAAGTCTGAGGTTTAGAAATATTTGGTCCTTAATAAACGAATAATTCTGTGTTATCTTCATGATAGTGAATATGACACTGGTAATCCAGCTTTCAGTTCCCTAAGATAGACGCAAACTAAATCTACTGTTTTTCAATGTGGTAGATGACACAAGTGGGTGATAGTATTTCCTCTGTTGTGTGATTCTAATCACCCTGTGATCAAGATGGTGTAAATATTGGAAGTCCCAAAACAGTACAGTCTAAGTTTATGTAACTTGTACTCCTTACTGAGGCTATTATTAAACGAACGTCCATTCAGAATCTTAGCGTAGTTGTATCAACATGTCGCGACAATAGATTTAGTTTGTGTCTAACTTTATAAAGTTTTTAACCGAAGCCCCAAATACCAGTGTAATAATTATGAAAGTTGCAAAAGTTGAAAACTTTGAATTTAATGTTTCATTCCCAATGTTAAGAAGACGTCTCAAATTGAAAGCCATGTATTGGACCTTGCTAATGAAAATTACTGCAAGGTTGGTAAAATATAGATACGGTAACTTTGGACTGGTGAATAAATTAAAAATCAGTTTATTTAATGTCTGATATACAATATGACTAACTTTCAAAGACAGAAACAAACTGATAAAAACATTGCATGCATCTACATCTCAGACACTTGCTATTTTTGTATCAATGTATGTCACTTTAATAGTGTGAAGAGAAGACTTCTCAACACCTTCAAAGTCAGTTTTAATTTGTCCACCACTGATGAAATGATGTCATGATCAGCAGCATTTCTGGACAACTGTTGCAAAAGTTGTAAGATTGTGTCCTCAATGACATGTATTTACATTTCCCTCACCCAGGTTACTATGACAAGGCTGTAGAAGGTCACTGGGTATGGATAGACTGTTCTGAATCTACTGAATGGCATAATCAAACCTGGTCACCAGGACAACCAGATGGAGGACGAGATGAGAACTGTGCTATTGTCAACAGTAATGCACAGTGGGAAGATAAAAACTGTGCTGAAAACCATCCCTATGTCTGTGAGATCTCACCCAAACGTAAGTTTTATGTGTATCATTGAATAGCTAATTATAGTACACGTATGTAGCATTTATTATGATATTTGACGTGATACCATGAAACTCATCAAAAGTGGTCAACAACTTTGTATAGATACAAAATGTAGGCCTCCAGGTCTACACCCGTTGATGACAATGTCTACAGCATAATTATAGGTTGTTACTAACAGCCAAAAATGTTCGTCAGCATGGTTGATCAAATGATTTACTTAGATTTTAATGTACAAGCAGTTGAAAGTTTTTAGCATTGAGCTTTTGATCTGTCTTGGTTGCTGATCCTCATCATACCGCCACCTAGTGGTCAGCTGTAACTTTGGAATTTGTCATTCTGATGAGGATTGTCAACCAAGACAGATCATACCGCCACCTAGTGGTCAGCTGTAACTTTGGAATTTGTCATTCTGATGAGGATTGTCAACCAAGACAGATCATACCGCCACCTAGTGGTCAGCTGTAACTTTGGAATTTATCATTCTGATGAGGATTGTCAACCAAGACAGATCATACTGCCACCTAGTGGTTAGCTGTAACTACGGACTTTGTCATTCTGATGAGGATCATCGACCAAGACAGATCAAAAGCTCAATGCTAAAAACTTTCAACTGCAATGTGCGTTATAACCTTTGTAAATCAGGTTGTTACTGGTTTTATATTTTGATGTCTGTAATAACAGCTATTGATTTAATTAGATATCATAAAATGTTTGACTGTGAATTTGATTAAAGTGCATCCATCAGGAAAGTATGTATCATCTATAGGTTGATGGAAGTGAAGAGAATAGACAAATTTAAAAGTATACTATTAGACAAATTCTGTTCCCAGATTTTGGAGAATTGCACACCCAGTAGCCAGACTATCTCTGTCATCTTTCCTAACATTAGAATATGACCCATTCCTGTGAAGAATTTTAGCCAACTGTAAACTATACACATTTTTTCCCCACAGCATTTGATGACCAGAATGTGAAGTCTGTGTATGGTTCAGCCCTTTCACCACACAGTATTGATGTCTCTTGGATTATCAATGACTTCTATTGTGATGTCATCGGCTACAAAGTTCAATATCACCAGCTGGACTACAGAGGTGGTGTACATGTTATTGACATAGAGGGCGCTCTGTCAGATTACACCATCATTGAAGATTTAGAGTCATCAACTTGGTATGCAATCTATGTAGCAGCTGTGACCCATAGAGGAACTCTGGATTATGTAGCAGGGGATCCTGTACTCACTCATGAAGGTGAGGGACTTGGTATAAGAACAGACAGCATAATTTGATTGATATATAATATTAAGTAATTTTTTTATTATATAAGTATTTGGAATTCAAGTGTGGTAAGCCTTCTTAGCTGAGAGAATAAGATAACTGAGTAATCCGAAGAAGAAAAAAGCAATTCATACAAATATCACCTTCCAGACAAATTCACAGTAAGCATGAAAGATCCAGTTGTTTATGCTTAATATGTAATATGCTTGAACCTGCCCAGATAGCACCTGGAGGAAAAAAGCATATTCCATATTTAAATCTCCAATGAATAGAAGTTTAACTATAAGTTTTGAATTTCTATGAATTGCATGTATAGTGTAACAGATAATATAAATCTCATGTTTTGATTTCTTTTAGTTGTGAAGCCACCAGCACCAGAACCAGAGGAACCAGAGAAACCATGTGGTGGTGAATATCTGGCCAAGAATGGAACTGTACTACGTATTACATCACCAGAATACCCAGATAACTATGCCAATAATGAGGTAAAGTAGTCAACTGTCTGAGATGTTGGTTTATCTTTCGTTTAAGCTAATCATGTCTACAAGCAAGCACTCTACCTCAGATAGGAAATTTTGATAACTAGATTTATCTTGTCCTTGTAAATGAGGGTAATGAAGTCATTAGTGTACAAGGTGATCATTAGCGGATTTGCTTTCAATAAACAATATTCCACCTTTATTATTTGCAATCTGTATGTTGTAAAATATATTATTGATACACGATTAATTTGTAACCTTATACACACAGTACTGTGAATGGCAGATAAGTGCTACATACCCAGGTAGTACCTTACTTGTACATCTACGAGACCTTGCTACAGAGAGATGGTATGATTGGTTAGATATTGGCGAAGGTCATGACCTCAGTAACCTGACAACCAGAGTTCACCATATTTCTGGACGAATCAGACCCTGGTTCTTCTGGTCTTCTGATTCTGATAAACTGTGGATAAGTTTCTATACTGACTTTGATACAACATTTAGAGGATTCGTGCTGGATATAGAGGAGATTGTAGCAGGTTAGTTTATTCCCCAGTATAAATTCCCATCTTGTCTTACATTGCATTTGCAAATTTTATTGGTAACCTTCTGGACAGGATCAGGTAAACTGAATCTTTGTTATCCTATTAGAATGATATAAAATACAGGATTTAATGTACTGTTTTAAAGTGGCCATATGGATGAGGATTGGGTATTTATTTTTGATTTTTAATTTATAATTTAGATTTATTTTTATTTTTATCATGGCTTCCTACTTGAAAAAGCAATATGAAACATATGCAATGGCTTGTTTGTAACTCAGTCAATTGGAAAACAATTAATAAATGTGTAAAATTTTTGTTATTGTACATACACTGACAAACTTTTTACACATTTTTTTTAGCTTTTTGCAATGTATATACATGTAGTTACAAACACAGACTTAGTCGATGTTATTTCACATTGATTTTCTAAGTAGGAAGCAATGATAAAATTTGTTTTATAAATTAAAAATCCAAATTAAACAAGCGAATCCCCATCCATATGGCCACTTTAATTTTATTAAGCACAAATTTAGAGAGAAAAATTTCATAAGTTTTTGTTGTCTTTATTATTGTTACAGTAGTAATAAATTGTTCATGGGTAAAAAATAGTTTTTTCAAATTTTCATCTTTTTTGTAGAAGAGGAGTCTCCAACAGAGAAGCCTGTACCAACTGAGCCACCACCACCAGAACCAACACCACCTGTGTATGAAGAGTGTGGTGGTAATGTCATTATACCAGCTGATGGATATGTAGATATTACTTCACCATATTATCCAGATAACTATGACAACAGCCGATACTGTCTGTGGTTGGTTGAAACTACCAGCAGTCTACGAATCAATGTCAGTTTTGTTGACTTTCAAACAGAGTATTGTCATGATTGGTTAGAAATTGGTAACACCCATAGTTACGAGGACCTGACAACCAGTGCTTTGAGAGTGTCTGGTGATATACCTGATAATCAAGATCAGTTCAGCTCTAACAATGATAAGATATGGATTACTTTCACATCAGACTATTCCATTACAAAAAAGGGTTTCCACTTGATCCTTTCTGAGATTCCAGAAGGTGAGCATAACTATTTCTGTTGACATTTGAAAATCTTCTGAACATAGTATATACATATACGTGTGTGCATGTGTACACACACACACACACACACACACACACACACACACACACACACACACACATATATATAATTTATATAGATGACACAATATCAAGCAAGATACACAGGAGCCGTTACACAGTGTTTCACGCTGTTGGAATCATCAGACAATGGCTACATATAGTATATACTATATATCATGCACTGCTTACTCCAGCATAGACATTTTACATATACTGAGTTTATATATAATAATATGAATATAATTATATTTAATATACCACTCATGTAAGTTTCTATGGCATCAGTATTTTAGACATGAATTAGATCTAGCCATACAAGTCTGTTAATATCCAAATAGACTAGTGATTTTGTTTCTATTTGTCTTTTAAAAGTGAATAGCTGTGATTTATGTCAGACTGAGCATCTGCTTTAAAGAGACACTGCTGACAGTGCTTTCAGTATAGTGTAACACAACACTGAAGTCTTATAAAGTGAAGGTTTTTTATTGCATTTATCTTACAGTTGTGATTTTTGTTTTTGAATATTGATAATTGTAAACTTATTGGGATTAATCTTAGACTAACATATTTCCTATTTTGAATAGTGGTGTATAATATTTTATATTTTACTCATTTTATTCTTTTCACAGAAGATGAAGTATGTGGTGGTGATATCGTGATCGATTTAGATAGAAGTAACTCAGAGACTATCTTGTCACCAAACTATCCTGACAATTATGACAATAGTGCATTCTGTAAATGGACAGTGCAAGTAGTGTCATCAACTCAAAAACATATCTACATTGCAATGAACAGTTTTGATATAGAACAGAACTTTGATTGGTTGGATATCGGTTCAGGAAGTGAATCATCTCTCCTGTTCAGACTGACTGGATCTGATGTGACTGGGTCATATGCAACTAAAGATGACTCTTTATGGGTTATATTTACAAGTGATAACAGTAACACAGCTACAGGTTTTAATATCACTTTCTATGCAGGTAAGGGCAATTTTGAAATGCTTTGATTTTTTAAAGTATTTTGTGAGTCGCAGATCAACTTTGTCATCTTGTACCACATTTCATCAATATGAAAGTTAGTGCTGTAAGCTTGTAGTAAGACCTTGGATTTAAACTAATGGAATTGCCAAATATCTGCGTGATGAGTATCTCAGTCTGAGCAAAGCCTTTGTGCAAGTGCCATCAGTGGCAACTCTTGGTCACATGTATTTTGAGTGAGCAAGTTAGCCCAAAGATCGGGGGGGGGGGGGGGGGGGGACCAGTGTATCCAGATAAAAGCTGCTTTGTCACTTTAGTACAGTCAAACTGAATGACACTCTTCTTCCTGACAGTGTGCCAAATTTGAATAAAACTCTGAGCTGGCTCACATCCCTTGACCACAATGGCAAGAGGCCAATGGTTTAATCACCCAGCCACTGACAACCCTTGATTCCAGCCTTATACTTGTGGATGTCACTGTTTTGTTGCTTATCCTGTAATAATAATAACAACATTTAATGTTTTGTTAACAGTTGATCCATGTGGTGGTAGTATTAGTGGTCCTGCTGGTAATATCTCTTCACCAATCTATCCTATGACCTACCCTCATAACAGTGACTGTAGATGGGACATCACAGTGGAGTCTTCAAAACTTATTAAATTTACATTCCATGTCTTTGACTTGGAAGACAACTATGATTACCTTTACATTGGAGATCAACTTTCATCTGATCTAGTACCACTGGTGGTTAGTATTATTTCTACACAAGTAAAGCCTGTTGAATACGAATATTAAAAAGTCTTAATAGCAAATTTGCAGAAAGTATGTCTTTGACTGTTAAATTCAACAAATATATGTGACACTTGAAAAGGAAACCCCCAAAAAGTAATGAAACTTACAATTTACTTGATACTTTATTCATCCGTTACAGCCACTTTATGTTCTAGCATGTATTGTGTATGGTTTCTATCACTTAGAGCACATCATGAAATGCTTGGACAGAGAACTAAAAGTTTTTTTTGTTGTCAAATTGTGTAGGAGTTGACTGGATCTGAACTGCCTAAAGATCAGATTATTGACACTGACAATGCATGGTTACATTTGACTTCTGACCTCACAGTGGATGGACAAGGTTTCTATCTCACCTATGAACAGTATGAAGAAGGTAAGAAGAAACGTTTGATTAAATACAAATCCAGTGTATATAGAGGTGGTTTGGGAAGGGGGTGGGTGGGGGATGATGTACAAATGTTTGGTAGGGAGCATGTTATAAAAGTAATATACCTTGAGAAATGGTTGAAGATTTTACCTATTTTTAGAATTTACCACCATAAAGGAAAATGCTGCAAATTTACCAAATTTCTACTCAGGCAAAACTCTGTTAAAAAGAATTTTATGAAGAATGAAGATACAGAAACAAAGTTCTGTTAAGAAAGAAAACATAAAATAATAATGTTCCTCTCATCAATATTTTCCATAATTTTATACTTCTTTTAAAAAGGTATAAAGTTATGAGTACTTCCTAGATATGAAGTTAAACAGCTGTTGTAAGGTATACAATGTATGTGAGAAACAATATCAAACACAACTCACTAGATTTTATAAGATGATGAGTCTGTCATGGATAATTCACCTTCTTGCTGTCGTGATTTTCCATTGTATATTAGACCGTGTATAAGTTCAGTCTTCACTTGAACTCATACCCAATTTGTTTGATGTCGTGAAATGAGATGCACTTAATGAGTTATCTAATGAATTGTAAAAATGTGATTTGTAATACACTATTTCACTGGTAGTCATCTCTGTTTTGCTTTATCAGAATTACTAATAGCCAAACCATGTGGAGGAGCTTTCTTTACCAAACCAGATTCTAGACTTGTAATCCAGTCACCTAACTATCCATCCCGATACAACAACAATGAACGCTGTGTCTGGAATGTGACATCATCACCTGGTACCATCATGTGGGTTCGTTTCCGAGACTTTGTAACAGAGCCTGGTTATGACTGGGTAGATGTTGGTAATGGTTTAGATGAAAGTGATCTATCTACAAGAGAGAGACATCATTCTGGTTTTATTAGACCAATATCGTGGCTGTCATTAGGAGAAGAAATATGGATGACATTTACTACAGATGACTCTGTTAGGTTCCGTGGTTTCTTGATCTACATTGAGGAGAGGAATGACAGTAAGTGTGTCTATGATTACTTTTGGTTAGGTGTTATTTACTCTACCCTAAAATATGTTGAAAATTTTTATCTATTATTCCTTCCTATGATGTGTTCTGTATGTCTAAGCCTGTCAGACTATATTATAATTAAAATAACAAAACCTGAAACAGCTAAATCATGAACACCATCCAGCTCAACAGCAGTCTTCTTAACAGTGCTAAATTTTATCAAATGGTTCAACAAAATTTTACAAACTGCAGTGCTATATTTCATAATCTGGTTCAACTAAAATCTTACCAAAAATCTTTAAGGTATCTAAAGGCCCAGTGTGGATTAAGATTGAAAATATAGGTGTGAAAAACAGTTGTCTTGCAGAATCATAGGAAAAATTTGGTCCAAAACAAGCCTATGTAATCCTTATGGAATCATCGATATTCATAAGATATTAAATGCTTGGATTTGGAATTGAAATTCTGCAATCTTTTATGATCATCAAAATTCAATATCTTTGTACCATTCTCTTCATCAGCTGAGAGTAGTACACCAAAACCACCAGAAGATATAACCACACAGCCTCCAACCTTGACCACCGCTCTAACTACAGCAGAACTACCATCATCAACCACTCCTGGTGGTACCCTAACTACCAGCCTGACTACAATTAAACCATCTCCAACACCATACTGTGGTGGTGACATTGATGTACCTTCTGATGGTAGTATTGTAGAAGTATATTCACCAAATTATCCATCTGATTATGACAATAATTTACTGTGTGAATGGACTGTGAGTGCCACTCCTGGTAGCAGAATAAGATTCCATGTGGTAGACTTCAAAACAGAGAAAAGGTTAGGGTGTTACTATGTTTGATTGGATTAGAAAAGCCACACAGTGTGACTTTTGACACATTAGAAACAGACTTTCATTTGTTTACTGGAAACTTTTGCATATATTTATATTTATATTTATACATATTTTCACTTATTTTGCTGGAATTTAAAGTGAAAACTTCAAAATAAGTAGTTGTTTTCTTGTGGTGACCTAAGGGTTCTATTACTAAAAGAGTCTCATTATTTGTTACCTCTCTACAGACATGACTACCTAGATGTAGGTGATGGACATGACATGGAGAATGAAGTATCTGTCATTGATAGATTGACAGGAAATGAAAAAGAACAAAGTCATGTGTCAGCAACTGAAAGATTGTGGATGAGATTTGTGACAGATCACAGGAAGACATACAGAGGATTTGAAATACATCTCAGTCAAGAGATCGGTAAGTTTTTATAACACACTGCACAACTTTGATATTAGTGTGCAATTTTGAAATTCTGTAGAAGTGTGATTGTGTGACTGGTTCCAATAGAAATGTACCAATTGTTATTTTTTTCTGAATTCCAGTGTAGTTATTCCAAGTGGTGATAATGTCAGAATTCATTTAGTATTTCTTTCTCTACAGACTGTCTGAACCACAGTGTCGTTATTCCAAGTGGTGGCAGTGTCGTCATATCATCACCAAATTATCCAGATGACTATGAGAACAGCCAATTCTGTGAATGGATTATATCAGCTGAGTCTGGAAGAAATATTGATGTCAATGTAAATCATTTGAAAACAGGTACTGAAAGAGAAATACTGTAGTCTAATTTGTATGAACATATTGCAGAGTAATCAATATACAAAATTTGATGTCGTGGGCAGGATAAATTTTTTTAACGTAATGATTTTATGTCTGCATCTGATCAATAATAATGATATGTCATTCATGAACTTCTTTTTCTCACTGTCTTGGCAATAATAGTAAAAATAAATTCAAATATCTTTCTGTTTTTGTTTTACAGAAAAGAATTATGACTGGGTAGACCTTGGTACTGGTGATAACTCCATGTTGTTAGCATCTCGTATTGTACATGAATCTGGTAACAAGAAAACACCTTATGAATTCCATACACCATCTGATGTAATCTGGTTAACATTGACTACAGATCATGATAAGACCTATGAAGGATTTACAATGGAGTTTTCAGACAGTGAGTAACATTTTATATGTGTCAATATTTACCATTATCACTTTCCAACTTTGGTTGAAAATAGGATAGTAGAGCTAATTAGGTGAAGTGCTTTAATCCTACGTATTTACAGTGGCTGGAATGGATTGTATGCTTCCCAGGGAGTTGTGGAAGTATAAAGGGTATGCTGGGGTTGTTGGTGGCCCAGCATTTAGCTCATATGTCTCTTACCTCTGTAGTCTGGCTTCAAAACTGCCAGGTGTCAGCTTGGTTTGATTTAGAATTTAACCACAACTGTATGTAAGAAGGGTGGTGCTCAGGTTGACCTTGCCGAACAGTGCAGGTTTTCCCCGGGTCCTCCGGTTTCCTCGTGCTTCTTCAACACCAGGGCGCTGCTCTTGTGGCAATCATTCAACAAATTTCCTTGAATTTATTTGAACAAATAGAGATTATTATTATTATTTGTTAGCACCTGGAGGACAGGCGCATCATACACTTACTGTAATTATTATTATTTATTATTATTATATTATTACAACATATCCTGACCTACAACAAGGAAATACTACTCTCTTTTCAGACACTACAGCTTTGCTATAGTTCACTACATAATTATGTATTTTATTATATTTTAAAAGAACATTTATTTCCATTAAACTTAAAAGAAAAACTGACCAAAAGGTAATTTAAAATATTATTGGTTGTATTTTTCAGATGCCTGTCAGACTACAACCCTGACTACAGAATCTGGTGTTATCGTATCACCTAACTATGATGAAGACTATCCACATAACTTAGACTGTATCTGGTTAATACAACTACCAACTGGCAGACGTATACATCTTATCTTTGATGACTTTCATGTAGAAAAGAAATATGACAAACTGCTTGTAGGGGAAGGGTCTGATCCTGACTCAGAAGATTACCAGGTAAGTAAATTTGTACATCAAGCTCATATGTATGTTAAAGAAATTAATTTTTGAGATAGAAAAAGAAAAGATATGACTGGTAGTCAAAGCTTCAGTTTTTTATGATAGACATGTACTAACACTTGTTCTTCAGTGTGGTAGATTACACAAGTGGGTGATAGCGGTTCCTCTGTTGTGTGAATTTAATCACTGCTTGTGATCAAGATAGTGTAATTATTATAAATCCAAAAACAGTACGCTGCAATTAAGTTTGCAAGTTTATGGAAATACTAGCTTTCAGAGAACGCCATTCTGAAACTATAATTAAACCTTGCAACATCCATTCAATATGATTAAAAATGAAAGTCTATTCAATAGCTTATCACTGTTGTATAAATAAGTTGTGACAATAGTTTTAGTTTGTGTCTGTCTTACCTAAAGCTTCAATTTACACTGTTTGACTTAATGTATAATATTGGCTGTTTGATCCTTTACTCATTCAGGAATTGACAGATAAACAGGATGGGTTGGATTATTACAGTGAAGGAAATGAAATATGGTTACGATTCCTAACAGATTGGTCCAAGGCAAAACGAGGGTTCCATATTACATACAACTCATTTGACTGTAAGTTTACCTTATGTGAACCTCATATGTCTTAGCCAATGAATTACATCATAATTCGAATAAATGAGCATTGATTTGCATATGGTTCCAAATCATAATTTTATACTTTGACGTATATTTGCCAGGTCCTCCTGACTACGTTGTTGGTTATAACTATGGTTGTTATAAGTATGTCAAGGAACCTGGTGATTGGGAAGATGCAAGAGAACATTGTGAATCCACAGAGAATAGTGATTTAGCCATCATTGACAATGAAGATGAACTAGAGGCTGTTATGGAGGAAATGGAAGACCCAGACTTCTGGGTTGGTAAGTAAAACAGAAAAAAAAACAAGAACATGTGCTTATCGTATTGGTTGGCAACTTCTCTCTCAAGAATACAGGAAAGAAAGTTGTTGTCATAAGGATTAATAATAATACCGGTAGTACATACTTAAAGACAGAACTGCCCTATATAAAGAGGATTTTGGCTAATCTATGCAAATGCGGGAAATTCAAACTGCTGTACAGAGCACTAGCTTCTGGGTCTTGTTTTCAGCATTTTTTCTGTGCTTCGAGAAACACACAGGTCATGTATCATGTACAAATTGTTTGTGAATGTCGTAGGATGGTAACTTGATACACAAATTAGTTGAAAATCAGTCTGTTTGTTTCATAGAATGGAAAAACCTCTCCAAATGAGACAAATTCCCCTGCAAACAGCTGCTTAGATTGTGTGTCATTCAGGATTATTCAAATACGCGGCATTTGCATGTGAAAAACCCAGATATAGGGAATTTTATATTTTGGTGATTACTATTAAGTGCTCCACCTCCAAACATACAGTCAGTCATATGCAAAAATGGTCCCAGGTGCCGCCAGTTGCATATTTAATAGACTTTTTCCCAATCAACTTGTCATATATTACATATTTTGTTAGGTTACTATGACAGAGCTGTGGAAGGTAGCTGGGTATGGGTTGACTGTTCAGCATCAACTGAATGGCATGATAGTAACTGGGCTAACAACCAACCAAGTGCTGGTCCACATGAAGATTGTGCTATTGTTGATAATAAGGGTGAATGGAATGATATGGACTGTAGACTACGTCATCCGTATGTCTGTGAGATCAACCCCAAACGTAAGTCAAACCTTACACCTGCACTCGCTGTAACTGGGATGTTATTTTTTGATCAAACAACAATAGATTTGCTGAAAATTTGTTACAATGTCAATAACTAGACACTTGGTACATGTAAATTGGAGGTCTGTTTTATCTTGAAGTAGTCTAGTAATAAGTTAAAATCTTGATTCATTTTGGTGCTGATTTTGGATGCAGATCCAAAAGTCAATTTGATTGGATTTATCGCATCATACTATTATATGTGTACTACTACACAATGAATTTACCAACAGGAGATTTAATACTGTGCAGGGTGTCTGATTTTATGTTTACAAATGTATATGTCATTTTACCTAACAAAACTGTTACAGTTTCAAAAAACAAAAAGATTAGCTGCATGCAACTGGAATGTTTATTTCAGGTTGACTGGTAAAGTTTGTGTCATCTTAAAATTTATAATTCATTGTTACGTACATGCATGATTGTAATTAATACTTATTAAACAGAAAAAAAGGATTTGATGATGTAATAAGCGATTGAGAAGATTTTTACCAGCAAATCCGGGGTATGGTCAGATGACTTCAACCACCCTCTAAATAGCATGTGTTAACCCCCAATGTGTACAGAATACAATGTGGAGGCACAATGCACCATGGAACCAGCAACATATCCATAATTCCCCCCACCCCCCACCCCCAACACTTTACACAGTCACTAATTAAATGTTTCTATTCCCACTATCAGCATTCAATGAGAGTGATATGAATGTCCAGTATGCAGAAGGCCATGCACTATCAACATCAGAGATCCATGTCATGTGGACAATCTCAGCCTACCACTGTGATGTACTAGGTTACTATGTCAAGTACCACCGTGTAGACTGGCAAGGTGGTGCATTCATCATTGATGTCCCTGGTGGCGGTAGCAGTGAGACTATACTGACTGGTTTAGACTCGTCCACATGGTATGCGATATCAGTAGCTGCCTATACATACAGAGGACTACTGGACTATGTACCTGCTGATCCTGTTCAGACACATGAAGGTAACAATTAATAAATGTATATTGCACACATTTAGTTGGTAGAGGTCACTGGGACTCATAGTATATCAAACTTTTACTTTATACTGCAATCAAAATAAGTACTTGTTGGGGAGCTTGAGGTTGCCTTTTGTATTCATGAATACTTTACTCCATAGGATCCTGTCTACATACTATACAAATAATGCATGTCTTTCATCTAGTCACATGAAACTTGTATCATATATCAATATGTTCATACTATGTATAGTCAATTTCCATTTTCTCCTGTAATATATTTTGGTCAATCGGTCAATACTTTAGTCAGGTGTAACAGCACAATCATATGAGTCTACATCGATATATGTATGATGTTAAGTGTTAGTCTGACTATATCTAATTAACAGCACACTACTGTTGGACTATGACTTCAAATGTACATATAGAAGACTTGTCAATATTATTTTGCTTTTTCGTTATTTTCTACTGCTACAATATTATTTTTCATTTTTCTCTGTCTTTGTGCAAGCCGTCTGCTCTTCCCTGCAAATACCATAGTCTAATAATATACAGGACTGGTGTATTCATGGCTATTCTCAATACTTCATTAACATTTCTTCATTTGATTTGTTTCTAGTTGTGAAGCCACCTGAGTTGCCAGCAGATCCTGGTAAACACTGTGGTGGTACTTACATCGTAAAGAATGATTCTGTCATACAGATTGCATCACCTAACTATCCTGACAACTATGATAACAATGAGGTATGGTCAGATAAATATACTATGAATTGTGATCATTTTAAGCAGATATTTGGGCTTTATAGAGTGAACTGTATATTGACAGAACATGCTTAAAGACCAGCTTGGGATAAAACTGAAAATGACAATTTTACTAAAAAGTGGGACTTTTAATTGTTGTTGATTTGTTTGTCCATTTTAGCATTGTGAATGGTACATTGAGACTACAGAAGGCAACTCTTTATTGGTTCATCTAAGAGACTTACAGACTGAGTTCTTATTTGATTGGCTGGATATCGGTGAAGGTGATGATAACAGCATTGAAGATAGTCGAGTACATCACATATCTGGTACATTCAGACCTTGGAGATACTGGCAATCTGACAGCCACCAACTATGGGTCTCTTTCACCAGTGACAGCACGTTCACAAGAAGGGGATTCCTGTTAGACATTGAAGTTGTCTTTGAAGGTAGGACATTATTTTGGTGATGTGAGGTGTTGAGGGGAGGAGAAGTATGTTTCAAATGATCATCATGTTTTGTGATTCAAGATTTATAATGTTGTCATGCTTAACTTATGCTTTCACTTTGTGAACTGAAATGTGACTTTAAGTTCAATACTGTTATCATATATCGTAACTTAGACTATTATAATAACCTGTGTATTGAAGTCATTTGATATGCCAAACTGATGAAAAGTTTTGGGTCAATTATTAATTATAATAACCATTATCAGTATATAGTCAATGGGAAGTCAAATAATAATATAGACATTGTGTGTTACTAAAACACTTCAAATCACTGTTTTACCAACAGAAGTACCAACTGAGAAACCAAACCCAACAGATCCCCCAATCATAGAACCAGACTGTCAATACAACATCACCATCCCAGCCGGTGAAACAGTCGACATCCTATCACCAAACTATCCTAACGACTACGACAATGACTTAGACTGTCTATGGCTTGTAGACTCTGAAAGGGGATGGAGAATAAGTGTGACGTTTATAGACTTCAAGACAGAGTATTGCCATGATTGGCTAGAAGTAGGTAACACTCATAAGTACACAGATCTGACTACAAGTGTACTACGTATCTCAGGATCACAACCAGACCAAGACCCAGTGTACTCAACTAGTGATAAGATATGGATAACATTCCTGACTGATTACTCTGTCACTGATAAAGGATTCCATCTGATACTCAGTGAGATTGATGATACAGGTAGGAATCAAAGTGTCTATTTATGGTGATTTGAAAATTGTTTTGTAATTTCTGTTTCTGTTGACTTGCGTAATACTAAGTAATAAGTATCACACCAAGTTGTGGTTGTGTATGTGGATGTGGGCAGCACTACATGTAGTAAAGGTGAAGATTTGAATTGTTTTGACACTTCTGTGAATATTCCAATAGCGCACAGAGAATGTTGTTAGTGAGATTGTTCCATTCATGCATTTATGGTGTGCAGATAATCAGAGGACAATAAAATTGTTTTGACTGGTATGGTGTGGAGAGAGTGTGAATGAAATTGTCTTGTTGATTTGGTTGTACATTTGAAGTGTTTGATAAAAAGATCAACTTTTCCATTGAGTGAAACGACGTGTCATGCCACCTCAGCATATCCTGCCTGATAGGGCTGAACAGCATAACATATCTTACACTAACAGTATACATTGTCAGTAAGATTGATAGGTACTGTATTACCAAATCTAGGACTGCAATGTCAGCTGTTAAAATTGTTTTGGATACAAAGAGACTCTGCTGCTAGGACTGTATATGTATTAAAATAGACAAACATACTAGCTAAAGCCTTTCGAGCGATAACTCTTTATCATTACATTACGTCAGGACAGACTTGTTCTTTAGCTATCTAGCCTTAACTTCTGTTTTTGATAAAGGGTTATTGTTCAAACTGTTAAGCTAACTTTATTTCTTAGTGGACAGTTTTATTCATACATTTTTCTACACCTGTCATTTTGATATATTTTTTCAGTGACTAGGTCATTTAGTGGAAAATATGTTGGGAGGTGACTGTGTTGATAGTTGATCAAAAAATTATTCTGTATTGTCTTGTATTGTTTTCTTGTTTCAGAACCACCATGTGGAGGCCATTTTGATATCCCAGAAGATGGTGAAGCTGAACTACAATCACCAAACTACCCTGATCACTATAATCACCATGACTTCTGTAAATGGACAGCTAGTACTGCTAACACTGACCAAGAGATACTGATTATTATGGATGAGTTTGATACTGAGTTGAACTATGATTGGCTAGAGGTTGGTCAGGGTACTACGGTGATGGACTACGCTACCCTACTCTATAGATTCAGTGGCTCTGAAGTAACTGGTTCTTACACAACACCAAAGGATCAAGCATGGTTCCTATGGACCACTGATAATTCTGTCACTGCTGAGGGATTCTCTATCAGATTACGAGCAGGTCAGTACGAAGAATTACTTGGAATCTTCTAACTCAGACCAGATATATTATTGGAGGTGTGAAAATTACTACAGGGATATTGAAGTTGCCTCGACATTTCACTTATGAGACATTGTGACAGTGTTTTTTTACGTAAACATAGACAGATTTCAACTCCAGAGTAACAATAACAGAGATACCACAGACAGCAGTATCCTTTACCTAATCGCATTGAAAAGTGATATTCATAATTTGCTATTCTTTATACAGGCTTCTGCTGAAAAGATTACCCATGGACTTGATGATTTTAATGTATTCAGTTGTTTACTTCCCAACTGCTAATCAACATGATTACTTGACTGCTTCTGCATCCCAACTCTAGAATTATTTATTTTGCACTTTGAAGTTGTAGATGTATGCATGCTTGTAAAAAATGGCAAGTCACATGAGGGAATTTAGCACCGTGGCAAATCTTTCCTCCTGTAATTTATCAAAAATTGTCTTTCTTTTATTGCCAACTATCATAAAAACAAAGAATAAACATCTAATCACCAAATATATTTATTGTGTTTTTAGTTGATCCATGTGGTGGTACCATAGTGGCAACATCAGGACAAGTGTCATCACCACACTATCCTAACTACTATCCACACAATAGTAACTGTGTCTGGACTATACAAGTATCTGCCTCTAAGACTATCAAGATATCATTCAGTGACTTTGATCTAGAGGAAAACTATGACTTTGTATTGATTGGTGGTACAGACACTGTTGGTGTTGACACTGTAGCTGTAAGTATTAACTTTTAGTATGATATGTTTAACCCAACAAACTCAGCACTAGACTGAGTATAGTGTCATGTTTCAAACAAATTATTGAAAGGAACTGTTATAGTGAGGGGGACATCTGTAATGGACATATTGATTTCAAAGACAATTTGATGTTCTTGCTGTGTGCAGGAACATCAAATAGGCAAACTGCCCTTCAAATCCATACCCCCATAGCTTTGGAGAAATGTTCAATGTCACTAACAGCTAATCTTATAGTAAGACCTAGATCTCTACTGAGAAGATTACCAAAACAAAAACCCCTGCAGAATGACTACCTTTGGTGTGCAGACCCTTGTCAGTGCCAGTTATTCAATCTCCTGTTGCTTTTAAGGTTAGAAAAACTGCCCAAGGGTCTAGCAGCTAGATTATCTAACAGCCTAATTGTGAGTGAATTTATAAGGACCAACCTTTCCAACCTCTCTACAACACATCAGTTTTTCTCACCAAAATGTTATATTTAATCTTGATCCAACAAGACTATTTAAGAGTACAAAGTCAATAATTTGTGTTCTTAATTCCATTGATACATAGGAGTTGACAGGTGGTGACAAACCCAAAGACATCATTATTGACAGTCACATGGCCTGGATTCATTTCACCTCTGACCTCTCTGGAGATGGTGCCGGATTTAGTCTGGACTTTGAAGAATACAGTGAAGGTAGGAATAAACAATGAACAGGATACAGTTTTGGGAGCTATTAAAATTGAATATTAGTAATTTAAAAGGGTTTTACCTTGAGAGGACAATAGTTAGCTATAAATAAAATAATAAGACTTATTTAGTACTCTGATGTATAAGATTGCCATTTTTTCTTTAGACTTTCCTTTTTCTATGAGGATAATGGGTTATCATATAAAATTAGTACCTGAGATAATTTGATGTGCAGGATTTATCCAAAGATTTAATTACACAAGGTATCTGTCATAACAATGTCATGGTGGCTTTATCTGTGATAGACTGTTATCACATTTGACATGTTTAGTACATTGTTCATGTATTAGATGTATACTGCCACCAGTCCGTGAGGATATTTTTTTAACATATTCTTCAAATATTTTGAGTTTGTTAATCATTTTTTGGTTTTATAAAGAAAATGTCCTCATCTCACTTTTTCTTCCCAGTTACTAGTAGTCTCCCAAGGGTTCTACGCATTTTAATATCTGACTCTTTCACAATCACTCACTCAGATCATTATTTCACACAAAAGAACACACTGGGAAAAAAAAATATTCTAGCAAAGAATGAAAGATCCCAGAGACTTCACCAAGTCTATGTTAGATGTTTCTAGCTTGTCAACAATAATTGACATTTTTCATTCTAACTACCGTACTAAATCTCAACTTGAATGTATTCATTGTACATGTAGATAGCTACTATTAATTTTATTGTAATTGCAAGTTATCAAAATAATCCATACATAATCAAACGGTTACTGTCTGTTTCAATTTGACAGAGTTACTACCAGCCAAACCATGTGGAGGTGACTACCATGTAAAGTATGACTCCATTCTGTACATACAGTCCCCTAATTATCCACAAAGTTACTACAACAATGAACACTGTGTGTGGAATTTCACTGCTGATGTTGGAATGCTGATTTCAGCCTACTTCAGGGATTTCATCACAGAGAGTGGATTTGATTGGGTCGATTTAGGTGATGGAATGGACCACAGTGACATGTCTACTCGTTTAGTTCATCATTCTGGTGACACTTTACCAACACCGTTACTGTCAAATGGAAGGCATTTATGGATGACTTTCAGTACAGATGATACAGTGGTCTATAGAGGGTTTATGGTTCAATTACTTGCTGTGAATGACAGTAAGTCTAATCCCAATTTTCTAACTTAATTCAGACGCTTAGCTGTGTTTTAATCTCACCAGGTCATTGCATTATCTTAATAAGGATTACATGGGATACATACTTTTCTATGGCTCTGCCAAACAACCATTTGTCAAATATGTTCAGAGGCCATTGATTTGATTTGATTTGAGTTGAATTTTTATTTCAATATTTGCTTTGACTGATCAGTTGTCACTACCTACCCTCTGTTGTTAGCAATCTTGAACACATGTACAGTCCATTTAATATATGCCTACCCCATTCATGGACCACAAGAGATATGGTCTTCCCATAGATGACTGCCAATGTTTACCACAAAACACATATACTTGCAATCGTTGTTAATTTAACTTTACTATTTATTTCTCATCTCAGCTGATTCTAGTGTGCCTAAACCTAGTGAACCAGTAGTAACAACACCAGAACCTGTTATATGTGGTGGTCATCTAGTGGTACCAGCAGATGGTTCTATTGATGTCATGTCCCCAAATTACCCAGACGACTACTCCAATGATGTAGCCTGTGACTGGACTGTTAATTCTACCACTGGTAGAAGAATACGAGTTGTATATAATGACTTCCATACTGAAAGACGGTAGGTGATACAGACTATTGTGAACTTCAGATCACTTCTCAATTATGATGATATTGCTTTAAGCACATTGTACATTTTATTTGCCTGTGTGGGAATCAAATAAACAGTTAAGCAATCAGGATATTAGATGTCTTGTCAATTTTTCTTTGCAAAATTAAGTTTGCATGTAAGGCATCTATAAATGACAAGAGATATTAATTGTTTCTCATTGTAACATTCAAAAAATATTTCCTCAATGTAGACACACAATATACACATACATAGTGACTCTAATATTGTTGCATAACATTCAGTTTCCAGTGTTTCAATGAAAGTTCATGTAAATAGAATTGTTTCCAACATCATCAGATAAGGAAGTCCAATTCAAGCAAAGTAATCTATATTATACATTTTAAATTTAAAACTTCATTCTAAAAACTAGTAACAGGAAGGCATGATGACATGTACATCCTTAAAGACATTCATCAGGTTGGTAAAACATACATGTATGATGTAGTAATAATATAGTCTTGGACCACGCAAAAAGATGAAATGTCTTCAATTGAAGTTGGCTTCGTTATCAATCATTTCTAAGGCCCCATAATGATTTACACAATGTCGGTTTCTTCTCTGTTTTCATCCAGGTTTGATTACTTAGAGATTGGTGATGGTCTAGACTGGACAGTGAGAAGGACTCGTCATAAGAAACACACAGGAACAAGACTACCTTATCCATACACCACACAGACCAATGAAATCTGGTTGAGATTTGTAACGGATGAAAGTATCTCATATGCTGGATTCCATATCACATTGCAGGAAGAAGTTGGTAGGTGTACAGTACTGCTTAATTAATTAATTAAACATGCAACTTGGGTAATAGGTTTTCTGATGAGAGAACTAGTAATGTATTCACTGAAAAATTGCGAATGTCAATATAGAGGTCTATTTTATCGATAAGAAGTATACTACCGTAATAAGTTGAAATCATTGGGGGTACTGTTACAGACATAGAATATTAAGCATGTCAATACGTTCACTTGCTAAAAATTCGATACCATTAGGCAATTTTGTCCGTGCTGCATTACATGTATATGTATTATGTGTGCTTTCAATACTTCACAGGGTGTGAGGGAAGTCAGAATCTAACCATACCATCTGGTGGACATGTGACTGTAGAGTCACCATACTATTCTACTGGTCCCTATGACAACAATATGTACTGTCAGTGGGCCATCACAGCAGACCAAGGATCAAATATACGTGTCTCCATTCGTGACTTTGAAACAGGTATTGTCAACAATTCTAGTTTTTAGGTCAGCTTGAGTTGATGTTATCGTGTTTTAACCATATGAGAACTTAAATGGTATCTATTCAAGTTTATAACACATCATTTTTGTACAGCCTTCAGTGATTGGCTAAGATCATGTCACATGGGATGAATTAGTGACCCATAGTGACCGCAATTTACATAGAGCATGTACTAGTCATATTATATTTTCCATAGGGCACTAGTTGTGTAGCACACGCACAGGAGCCTTTTTGGTGATTAGCTTTGTCTACAATGTATGGAAAGAAGATGTGCCTGGGAATGTAATCAATCAATCAATCAATCGATCGATCAATCAATATACTGTAAAACATTTATTGCCTGGCTTTATTTGAGCACTTGTTCAATATATCATGATGTTGTTTTATATAAATAGTGTTTTGTATTTTTGTTTAAACAGAGCTTCACTATGACTGGGTAGACATTGGTACTGGTTTAAATGTGATAGATCTATCATCTAGATTACTACACATGTCAGGAACACAGTTAACAGAATATACCACCATGTCATCAGATCAAGTATGGATGACTTTCACCAGTGATTGGAACATAGTTGACAGTGGCTTCCAGATTGAACTCTATGATGGTGAGTTAGCCAAATATTACAACTGTGATCATTTTGGTAAACGACGGTCGTGTCATTGTCAGAAATGTTACCTGAGTGTGTAATACAATGCATGATTCTGAAATCTATTCCACTCAAATGATTTTAAGATATAATTTTTTTCTGATGTTCAAACATAACTAGTAAAAGATTCAAGCCTTTTTTTATACATTCTCCCCAGATGTATGGATGTATTCTCTGTGATCACATTGCAAGCCGTGCCATCTATTATGTAGCGAACAAAGATTAACAGTTTACAGGCGACAGCTCTCAGCTTTCGATTGGTCACATATTGGCTCAACTGGCCCTAGCAATTATGACCATGCCCTTAGCAACAGCCAAATGATTATACTTTGAAAATATAACAGCATTATTGGGTAGGCAAGTGAATGGACATATCTGATACCTTGATTGTATTGTGTTTATCAGATGGCTGTTTAACGGAGACATTGACTGAAAGTTCAGGAACTATCCAATCTCCTATGTATCCTGCTAACTATCCTCACAATTCAAACTGTATATGGATTATCCATGTCAGTGATGACCACCACTTTAGTGCTCAGATCTCATTAGTATTCAATGACTTTGAACTTGAAGACCGATATGATAACTTACTGATTGGTATTGGTGATGACCCTGATAATGAACCTGAATGGGTAAGTTCCAGCGTAATTGACAAAAACTTTCAAAGTGACTTTTAATCGTGCTATTTCAAAATGTTTTGTCCCTGATGGTGTGCTCACTTTATGAAACTTGTGGCCACTTCCATTTTGTGGTTTGGTCGGTCGCAGCCACAATGTCCCATGGGGAGCACACGGCTAAGCAAAAAAGTACTTCCAAATGTTTGAGTTGTTCATCTGACTGCCTTTGCAGTATTGCTCCTGACTATTCTGTTTCTGAAGACTAAACACAGCTAATTCTGTAAAACCTGGAATTTTATTTTAAAGACCAACTTTCGCTTATTTCGCTTGAAAACAAAACACGCAAAAGTAATTAGTGACTAAAATGCCTCCTTGTACATGAACACAATGTACCAGTCTGGTATTAAAATTAGTAAAAATTACTAGGCTTTAAGAACTAAATGAAAACTGTAAAATCACAAAAATTTTCTAGTGCGGAAAATATCCATTAGGTAACTTTAGAGTGCAAATGTACATTGTATATTTCCACAAGGTAAGTACTTTATTAAGACAGAAAAATAAGTTTGAATGTTAATCACAAGCTGTAAGACTGCAACTGCGAAAGGGAAATGGCTACCATCTCCTTAGAGTTAGCATACAGTGTTGAAACATTTCAAATTATTGCTATTTCTGTTCATTTGTTTATGTATGTTCATTTAAATCCCAA
Source organism: Glandiceps talaboti (assembly GCF_964340395.1). Classification (NCBI taxonomy): domain Eukaryota; kingdom Metazoa; phylum Hemichordata; class Enteropneusta; family Spengelidae; genus Glandiceps; species Glandiceps talaboti. The sequence goes on from NC_135554.1 coordinate 11,905,805, forward strand.
TGTTTTTAGTAAAATTTATGTAGCCTCATAGAAAAAGAACGGCCACAGTAAAAAATTATTTGTAGTGAGTGACTGATTAGTGGAGTGGAGCATATACATGTGGGCATGGAAATAGTAAAAGATGTGATAACAATCATAAAGAATTTCTTTTTCTAGAAAACAGATAACATTCAAGATAGGTGATATATGTATTTAAAAAATTTGTCACTGTCTATGTTTACAAGTGATTAATGATACTATTATCAGTGTTACTAATTTTGGTTTCACTTTTTCCATATTGTATGGATTCAAAATATTTGTTCACATAACTCAAAAGTTGACTTTGAAAGACCAGTAAGCAGCTACAGAACTTTCAAAATGTTCGTCACTTTAATACCATGCAGGCATTGGGAACACGTGAATGATTTCAAATATATTATTATTTTCAGACATTGACTGGTAGCGATCTTCCAGATGAGATAGAAATAAGGGCTCCTACAGCATGGTTGAGATTCCAGAGTGATTTTACAATTGCCAAGAGAGGCTTTGACATCTCTTATGAGGTTGAATGTAAGTCGACAAAACATTATACTCAGTAATTATCATTGGCTACTCCTCAATCACAAAAATGCACCAAAATTCAGATTAAAGAATGAACGAACAAACAGGAATGAATGAACCAACAAACAAACAAACAAACAAATGGATGAACGAGTGTATGTAGCTTTTTAAATGGGAAATATGTTGAAGAGTTTTAAGAGTTTTAAGAAAAACAAAACAAAAGACAATATTATATAAATAATACAGGGAAAGCATAAAAATCAGTCTATTTCCAAACCTTACCTATTGTTTTGCATTTTGAGGATTACCATACATGTATCAAGAATTAATTGCTTAGATGTATATAAACTGTCACATAATATTTAACTACTGACAGTAACAAATAATCTTTTGATCTCATGATGATTAAACTGCAATTTACAATTATCCTTGCTTGTCACTTTTATAGTGTGTCTCTGTGTTGTGTCACTGTTTATATTGTAAGTCTAGAATTGAATTGTAACTTTGTGTCAAAAACATGTCCTATGAGTTAAACACCAAGCCACCATCATTTCTACTGTATGTTCTCTTTCTTATTTTTAGGTCCTGATGACTATGAGTTTGGACATGGTGGACATTGTTATAAATTTGTACCTACTAACTCAACGTGGGATGATGCCAGAGATGACTGCCAACAACAAGTTGATGGTGAATTGGTTGTCATAGAAACAGAGGATGAACTGGACTACATCAGAGGCAATATGTTCGATTCAGTATTTTGGATTGGTGAGAAACTTTTTTCTTCAATTAATGTTTACGCTAAGTTAATCTACATGTAAGTACAGCCAAGAAAGACATAAGTTTTTATCTAAATTCTTAATAAAGTGCTGTTTTGTTCTATTAAACTCAAGTAAGTATCTCTCTAATTTCTAAATAAAATGATCAGATTTGTCAATATTTGGATATTTTTTCACTGTTTTGGCTTTTTGATATACCATGTACATATAGTACCTTCCATTAAACTTTGATTGAATGTATAATTGCCTGTTTGAGTTGTTGGATGAATTTGCAGTTATGGCAAGTACCTATATATGAGCATTGTAAGACCAACTTTGTAGTTCCGCTGGTATGTAATGTCCCAAAACACCCAAATTTCATGAATAACAAGGCAATTCTTACAACCCTCGAAACACTATCAGTGCGTTTGCTTGACTGCAGTGAGCTGCAAAGACAAAATTGGGTAAAAAGAACAATACAACTGATATGAAAACAGCAGCAGGTGCTTCTTGATATAGGTTTATGCAATGCTTTTATAAATTTGTTTATATCTGTAGAAGCTATAATGTAATGGTAACAGTCGTACTCAGTGTTATAATGTGTAGTGTTCTATCAGTAAACAGAGTCATGGGATTTGGGCTCCTGTACTGTTTATGCAGTACCAACAGCTAATTGCATTGTCTGTCTTTGCATAAACATTGTCTCATTCCTGTTTAACCCATAGACACACCAACGTTGGTGGAGGGTCTATGGTTAACCACAAACAAGTGAATGCACTGATGCTTCTTTGTGGGTTGTTTGTCTTTACTTACACAAAACAGTCATTTGTATTGCATTTGTATTGTACATGTACAGGTTACAATGACAGAGCTGAGGAAAGTGTATGGAGGTGGACAGATTGTTCCTATTCTAATGAGTGGCAGTTATCTAACTGGGCTGGAGGACAACCAACTAATGGTCCTAATGAAGACTGTGCTATAACTACTCTCGGTGATCAGTGGGCTGACCAGGACTGTAATCTCAAATACGCCTTTGTCTGTGAAATCATACGCAAAAGTAAGTTGTGTTTTACAGTAACATTTACACATACATTGTATAGTACATTTGTACATGTCAATAAAGGGGAACACCACTATATGAAATATAGACATTGTCATGAACTTTAAGGCTCTGGTTGAGATGGTTGAATAATGAATATTCATGACATTTTCACTGAAGGCAACTAATAGAGTCTACGAGTCATGAATATTCATTGTTCAACCATTGCATAAACATTTCTCTTGACTCCCATGAGGCAATGTGGCCCATAACAAAGACCATGACATGATTCTCCAGAACCCAAAGTTCATAAAATGTATGCCTTTATTTCCTGGAGTGGGTTCCCCTTTCAATGATATGGGTAACTAAATAGAAATCTTGGAGCAAAGATTTAGCCATCTAGCAGAGTTTTATGAATATTTTACTTTTAACTGTAACTCAGTACTTTGTATGGCACAGTAAAATATAGTTACTTTGAAAGTGTGAACTTTAAACGAATGTGATGTTTGGATGAAATGTCTATATTCCCGACTTTTCACAACAAAAACAGTAAACATTAACCCATCTTTATTTTTCTGAAATTATCTTTATCTCAGGTAAATTTAATTTTTGCTGAATAGAACAGAAGGATGTTTTCCAAATATGATTGGATTAATAAAACTTTTAAAACATAAAACGTTCTCAGTCCGAAAAAGGTTGCCAATAGATTCATACTTTACTTCAACCAAAATAATGAGGTCAAATATGATGACGTGATAGTAGTAGTATGTTTATTAGAGTCACGTCATCACAAAACAGAAACAATGATTACAGTAAGTGTATATGTAATAGGCTACGTAGAGAGAATACTGTTTTTTTTTTTTTTTTTCTGTAGTTTTTCTGTATTTTCTTGCTTGATGTTCTCTGTTTTTGTTTTACTAGATCATACTAAAGAAGACATGAATGTAGACAACGTAGAAGGAGAAGCACTGTCACCATCCAGTATTCATGTCACATGGGATATATCTGATATCAACTGTGATGTCATAGGCTATAGAGTCAAATACCATCGACTTGATTGGGCTGAGGGTGCCTTTATAGTGTATGTAGATGGTGGAACAACTAGTGAAACCACGTTGATAAACCTACAGAGTTCTACGTGGTATATGATCTATGTAGCTGCTCAGTTGCGAAGTGATTCTCTGGACTATGTACCAGGCAACCCTGTACAAACACATGAAGGTATTGAAAATTGAAATCAGTATATTAGACAACTTCTGATTGGGTAGATTTATAGAAAAAGAAATGGTGCTGATGGAATCCACAGTAATTTTTATAATTTTTATGCAGTCATCGCCTTGATGGAATCTGTATTTTACTCAGGCCATATCACAGTTTTCATTCAAATCATGTTGAATTTATTCATGTGTATTTACTTGTTTTACCTTGGTTACTTGTTTCTAATTCATTACTTTGTCTCCAAACATGACAATACTTGATGGTAACCTGTCTGTATCTTGATTTCCTGTTTACAGTTGTGAAACGTCCAGCACCAACTCCTCCTGCCCAGAAGCCATGTGGTGGTGAATACATTGCTAAGAATGGTACTTACCTACGCATTACATCACCTAATTATCCTGGCAATTACAATAATGATGAGGTTAGTAAGCCTGGCTTCGTTGGATCCTTTTTTTTTAATTATCTTTGAAAAAAATGCCATTACATATTAATTAACAGTCACTTACTGGTATGATGGAAAGACATGCATGTATTTGCTCATTTTATTAAACATGTTTAGGGATATGAGAAAGATAGTGGTGAACCAGTGCTTTGGCTCATGGAATTTACTTAATATACAATGTATAGTGCTTTGCTGCTTATATCTGTGCATGAACTGGTCATTTCTTATGAGCTATTGTTCACTTTAGCATTTTATTTAAAAAAGTGAAAAAAATGAACTTATGGGTATTGAATTTGTTCTAGAAAACTAGAATTAGTCCCTAGTCTTTTTCCATAGAATTAAATCCAAGGGAGTGATTATTCCTGGTTTCCTAAATGTAGCTTTTTTTCGCATACCCCCAAATGAATAAAGGCGGTTTTTTTTAATACCCCCATGGTAGAAAGGGGTTAATAATATTGGAATGTTTGTCTACTCTTTTTTCATAGTACTGTGAATGGAAAGTCAGTGCTATGTCTGGAAATGCCTTATTGGTACATCTACGAGACTTGCGTACAGAACATCGTTATGATTGGTTAGATATTGGTGAAGGTAGCAAACCAAATGACACCGATACTCGTGTCCATCAAATTTCTGGTTTCCTGCGTCCATGGAGATTCTGGACATCATCAAGTCATGAAATCTGGATATCATTCTCTACTGACCACTCAAGAACATTCAAAGGATTTGTCTTGGATATTGAAGAAATATTCACAGGTAAAATAACAGAATCATTCATTTTTACTTTTTTAAAGGAATCATCATATTTGTATTTGAACATGCAATACTGGTATCTTTGAAAAGATGAAGTTTCTCTACATCTCTGCAATGGGCACATGATCAACAACAAAATACTGGAGTAAAAAAGTGACTAGCTTTCTAAAATAATCTGATTGAGTTATAAAATGTACTTAGCAGGCTTCAGTCATCAGCATTCCACACTACATGCACACACATCTTGGGATTCAGTGATCATCATGTTATGCTGTACAATTGAATCATTTGAAAGGAGTACATAATATATAGATCTATGTACTTCAAATGAATTAGTCACCACCAGTCCATTAATAAAGTGTGTTTGTAGGGCTTCAGTTATCACTATTTTATAAGTGAATGTTCTTCGCAGCTCTTGCATGCAAGTTTACAACAACCTGTTTTAAGCAATAGCTGTTTTCTTACACATTATTTTGCGCATACAAACAACATACCATAAAACAAATTCATACATATAAAATTTTCCTTTTTCAGATCCACCAACCGAAAAGCCAGTACCAACAGAGCCTGCACCTATAGATCTATGTGGTGGAAATATAACTATCTCAGAGGGTGAAGTCCAAGAAGTGGCATCTCCCAACTATCCTGCAAACTATGATAATGACTTAGAGTGCCTTTGGTACATCAATACGGAGTCTGGAGCTAGAGTCAATGTCACATTCCTGTCTTTCTACACGGAATACTGCCACGACTGGTTGGAAATTGGTAACGGATTCAACTTCAAGGATTTGACTACCAGCGCAGTGCGTCTGTCTGGTGACCTTTCACCTGATCCGTTCTATGCAGCTGGTGATAAGATTTGGATGACTTTCATCACAGACTACTCTATCACTTATCAAGGCTTCTATCTACTTGTCAGTGAGATGAAAGAACCAGGTATGGTAGTGTTAGAAGATTCTTTATCTTCTTGTCTTTTTCCCAGGACCCAGGTGGGATAAGCAGCTTCTTTTTTTTCATGATTTCCAAGATTTCTAATATCATTTTCTTGTTTTTCTCTATACATTTTAAATAAGGTTTTAAATATTACCATCATAACTATCGTTTCTTTTTCCTATCATATCACTGTCTTATCAGCATTTATCAACTTTGCATTAGTTTAATGCACAGCTAATCCTAGAACAAACTCGTAGGCTATTTTCCCTAACCAGTGTAAACATTGATGGTAATAGGACAGTGCAATAGTCTACATTTTTGTGTGTAAAGTTGAGTAAAAAAAAGGAGGGATGATGGCTTCCACTTAGGTTTGGAAATGTGAAATACAGTGCTTGTTATGGAATTTACAATACATTCAAACTGAGACAAAACATTGTTCATGTGACACTAAATTTTGTTGGTGTCAAGCTGGAACAAAAAGAAATTAACTTCCTTTCTCTCATTCCTCAAATCAGAAGAAGAGTGTGGCTACCATATCACACTTCCTTCGGTTGAGGGCGCTTCAGAGACTATCACCACACCAAACCATCCTGACCATTACAATAGTAATGATCACTGCAAATGGACAGTGTCTATAGAGGACCAGCCTACCCCAGGATACCATGTGCTTGTGAAAATCAACAGTTTTGATCTAGAAGCTAACTTTGACTGGTTAGAGATTGGTGAAGGATCAAGAGAAGATGACTTCTCATCTCTACTGTATAGACTAACTGGAACTACAGTGCAAGGATCCTATAGCACAGACACAGATCAAGTATGGACACTGTTTACAAGTGATGGCTCAGTTCCATTGTCTGGATTTAATATCACCTTCATTGTTGGTAAGTCACTGTATTGAATGTGTGTGATTGTAATAAAATCAGAGTCTTAGTTCTGTGATTACAAAGTTTTGAGTCTTAGTTTTGTGATTTCTAAAGTAGCATCATGATAGACTAATGTGTAGCAATATCCCAGTATCCTGTGTAAAAACATTTTCAATGATTCTCTATGGTAATAGTCTACACTTTAAAATAGAGATGTATGTATATAAGTGAATCTGCTTAATTTTACCATGGTCTAGTTATTATTGTCTAAAGGAAATGGGATATGTTCACAAACTACCATTAATTAACATTTATCCATACAAAAACAACAAACAATTATTTTTCTTTTGGAAAAGTGTTTGTTCAAAATTTAAAAAAAAATATCAAAAAAAACATACAATATGAAGTACACTTTATTTAAAAATCCCCGATCAATACATTCACTGTAGGAGTATTCCTGTGAACGTTACTTTACATGTTTCTACACAACAGTCAGCAATTTATTTATTTTTAAGGTGAAAACAGTGAAATTTCAAATTTGACAATTCTGTCTTTTTAGTACCTGTATGTGGAGGACATTTTACAGCTGAAGTCGGTACCATCTATTCACCTGTCTACCCACATCCATACCCACATGGCAGTCTATGTACATGGACCATTGATATCAATGCTGATGCTGTTCAAATTGTCTTTGATGTGTTTGGTACGGAGGAAGGTTTTGATCATCTGTATATTGGAGAAGGTCTAACTCCAAATATAGGATACACCTTTGTAAGTAGGCTTTGTATTAAAAAAAAAATACATTCAGAAATGGGGCGGGACATTTTGAAATTTGTAATTAAGAATGACCAAAAGAATTTTCTTAGACTGCTAGTAACTCTGTACATTCACATTTCTTTCACACTCAAAGACTTGGCTGAAGTTATGGGAGTTGTCCACCTGTATTGTGGAAAGTGTTGAAAACAGTGCTGGTGACTTTGAATCTTTGAGTCTGAGAGCCTGCCTCAATGTAATACTAGATCAAATTATCAAAGCAAAAGCTTCCCTTGTTCAATATTTTTCAATGTAATACTTACACAATTTACAACCCATAACACCAAAGTAAAGCATTTTGGGTATATACGATAATAGTTTATAGCATCCGTATCAAGTGTAAAAGTATACTGTTTCATTTACCTATTGACCACTGTGACATCAGCAGAAAGGCTACATGCTAAGCTTGTAAATAAACACATTGAAACAGTATACTTTTATACTTGATATGAATGCTATTTATGAGTGTAGCATATAGAAAAAGTGCTTTACTTCAGTGGTACTTGTTGTACAGATCTCTATCAACAATATAGGCTAATTGTGTTGAAATACTTGTTTTATAACAGTAATTAGTGTGCCCATTTGCAAGGAAAATATGGGGGAGGGTGTAACTTTCAACAAATCTTATCACAAACTTCTTGTAAAAACCCCACTGAGGCACACAGCTAGTTGAAGTTCAATCTATTTTTTATACTCACTTGTTGCAGACTTTCAAATTGATCAACATTAATGTGTTACTAACTGTTAGCACTTTCAGAGTGTTGTAGTTATACCCTCTCTATGTCCCATACATATAATGCATTCCGTCAACACATTATATTTACATTGTAATTACAGGACCTGACAGGGTCAGAGCTGCCTAAAGATACTGTGGTAAACAGTGGTCAAGTGTGGCTACAATTTATCAGTGACACTACACTGGATGGACCAGGTTTTGATTTAACATACAGTGAATATGAAGATTGTAAGTCATTCACCTTCATTGTTATAGGAGAGCTTTTTGCCAAGTTTTTCACTTTTTAAAATCTACTTTGCTCATTGTTTTAAAGGGTTGGATCGGATGTTGTATGATGCAGATGATGAATTTCAGTTTCATGTTGATTTATCTGTTGAAGAGTTGAAATGACTTCATGTCTATAAAACACATTATACATGTACAGTAATGTTGACAGATTTACATGCGTTCAGTTTCTCAAATGATCATGATGACAAAGTATAACAGTTAATGCATTGGTACTAGTGGTAGTTACTCTTTATGTATGTTCAAACTTACAACTAGTTATTATTATCATTATTATTATTCTTTATTTCAGGCCAGCAGCCCATACAAATAAAAAAGAAAAGAAAGAGAAAGTACTAAAATGTAACACTGATTATTATCTCTTTTGTCTTGTAACTTCAGATGTACTGGGTTCCAAGGATTGTAGCGGTAACATCACTTTGAAAGAGAATGGTACTCTAAGCATCCAGTCAGCAAACTATCCCACATCATACTACAACAACCATCGATGTGAATGGAACATAGTCAGTGAATCTGGCCTACCAATGATTGTCAACTACAGGGACTTCCAGACTGAGAGATTCCATGATTGGGTAGATATAGGCTATGGTCTGGATAACAGTGATGCATCTACTAGGATAAGACATACTTCTGGTGACTATTTACCAACACAGTTACTCGTCAATTCGCCGTCTCTATGGATTACATTCTATACTGATGATAGTGTAGTATTCAGAGGATTCCTACTGGAAATTGAAGAATATGAAAGTAAGTCTGACATCTTTTCCTGTGATGAATCTCAGTGTTTATTTTTGCTGTGTGAATCAAAACAAGAGGAATTCTTAAAGACGTTGTGTGATTGTATAATTTTTTTTTTATGTCTTGTGTTCTAATCCTATGGACAACTTTAAAGTCCCAAATGTCTGTTTCTGTATCTTACTCATCTTTAAAATCTCAAATCTGTCTTTTTCCGTCTCTCATTCAAATTTTAAATTTAATTTAAGGACAACTTTGAAATCCCAGATAACATAGGATGTATAGGATACTTTATCATAATAATTTTTCTGTCAGGACATTTTATTCGCAGAAAGTTTATTTTTAGAAAGCACCGTAAGCATGATATAATAAAACTAAAATGATGTAGGCTTAGTGTTTCACTCATAGGAGATGACATTTTTGACACAAAGATCTGACATATTTTGACTCTAAAATAAGCATTGACATTCTTTCACAGTGCAGTAAAAACAGGCTTCTATTGAAAACATTACACATGAACTTGATTATTTTCATGGCTGCAAATATTTATTTTCTAACTGATAATCAAAATTCAAACTTTACTATTTCTACATCCCCCACTGTGCGCAGCACCTACGTAATTGTTTCTTTTTGCATTAGAAGTTGTCTGAGGGTGTGTAATACATGTCATGTTGCATGAGTGAAACACCAAGCCTACATCATTTTTGCTGTAATTGGTTATACTATATACAATATTATATTTGTGATTACAAAGGAATGAAAAATGTCAATCATTTCAATATTAGGCTTTCATAATAATCTACCCTCGGGGTATACAGTCAGATGGAACTACAATGATATTTGATGACAGGTTATGGTCAAACGTATCATTTTCTGATATTGTACTGTTCTGTACATTTTCACAGTTGAGACCAGTCCACCCAAACCAGCTCCCATTGCCATTACTACAACAACCACATCTACACCACCTCCAGAATCATGTGGTGGATTCATTGAACTCACATCTGATGATGTATATAACCTGACATCACCTGGCTATCCGTATAACGACTACCCTAATGACCTATCATGCGAATGGATCGTAAACACCACCCATGGCAGCAGAATTAGGGTCTCAATCATCGACTTTAAAACTGAAAGGCTTGTAGATTACTTAGAGTATGGTAATGGCAACGATCCAGATGTGCGATACTCGTTAGTTCGCCGGCGATCTGGTACCTGGCCATCAACAGCATTCTCATCAGAAACTGAACGCGTTTGGTTCAAATTTGTGACTGATCATTCTGTTACAGAGCGAGGATTTTTCATTCAGCTTAAAATGGATGAAGGTATGTATTCCACAGTGAATTCATCATTTGATCAGCGTTATCTTAAACAGCCATTGGTGGTTAATAAATCTGCCTTTACATTACTACTCTGGCAATTGATGTCTTGGACAAATATATTACACAAACTAAAACCATTGTTGTGACATTTTGATATAAGCTATTGAATGGACATTGGTTTAATTGTACTCACAGTAGACTTCTGTGACTGCGGACTATACAAGAGTTGTGGGATAGCCAAGAATTGCATGATCTTGAAATGTATTTATTTTGGAACTTCCAATGTTTTGTCACTTGCAACACTTAGCAAAACCGAATGAGAATGTGACAGTTACTCCAGTACTTACAATTATGGAATAAAGAAAACTTTCTAACTTTCCTGCATCTGTATTTTGTCTACTATAGATTGTATTGAACATGTGAGTATACCAGCTGGTGGCAGTGTAACCATAGAAACACCAGACTACAGTGGAACTGGCTATGAGAATAATATATTCTGTCAGTGGTTTGTGACAACAGAAAGTGGACTGAATATCAGATTTAATGTACTAGATTTCAATACAGGTAGGGTGAGATATTTGGAATTCGGGTTTGTGTTTTTGAGAATTTGGTGTTATACAGAGAAAAGGATAATGGTATTGGTTTTGTATTGTATGTTTTATATACCCGGTATAGTAATGAAAATTTCTACTCATAAAATCAAAACAATTTATGCAAGTGAATCCCACATTGTTGTTGACATCTCATCAGCATTATCAGGGGTGTACTACAATGGGTCCATTGTAAAATTTTGGATTTGCTTCCAAGAAATTTTTTTACTCTGACAGTAGAAATCTTCATTATTACTGAGTATGAACCAAGAGCCATTCATTCAGGGTTTTTTTTTTTTTTCATCAGATCACCCCTTCACAGTGATCATTTCCGATATCAATTAAATAAAGAATTGGTAAAAAGTGTTGTCTACATTTTTAATCAATTTATTGTAATAAAGGTTAATTTTAATCAGATTGGTACACATTTTAATGTGTTTTATTTCTAACTTTCTACAGAGGAATGGTTTGATTGGATGGACCTCGGTACTGGTTCCTATTCAGCAGATTTATCAACTCGAGTGTTACATGTATCGGGAGATGCTTTGAATGACCCTGTTGATGCACATTATACCTCAAGTAATTCTGTATGGCTTACTTTCACTTCTGATAGGACAATACGACAAGAAGGATTCCAGATTCAATTCTATGATGGTAAGATAAGAAATATTTTACAATGTCTTATATTAGTTGCTTGTAAGTTGTATACCAAGTTGTACTTACACGTTTACAATTCTTATACAACAAGTAACACTGAACGAAAGCACTTTCTCTATGTGCTACACTCGTTTATAGCATTCATATCAAGTATAGAAGTATACTGTTTCAATTGGTTTATTTACAAGCCTAGCATATGGCCATTCTAATTCAGTTAATTAGCAAATAAAAGAGTAATACTTTTACACTTGATATGGATGCTGTAAACGATTGTGGTACATACAGAAAACTCTTTACTTTGGTTTGTATTTAGCAAATGAAACGGTATACTTTTACACTTAATACGGATGTTATAAATGATTGTGATACATACAGAAAATTCTTTACTTTGATGTTATGGATTGTAAACTACTTGCTAATATTCTTACTTGTTTTATACATATATCGGTACATATTAGTTAACAAAATAAGTCTAATATTCATTCTAATTATTGAATCGTCTTGGTTTTTTTCACAGATGTGTGTAACAGCACTCATTTCACAACTACCCCAGGTGAAATAGTGTCACCGTACTACCCTAACCTATATGCTCACAATGCGGATTGTCTATGGACTATAGTGCTACAAGATGCCTCAATTATCAAACTCACAGTACAAGATTTTAATGTGGAGTTTGGATACGACAAGTTGTATGTAACTGAAGCTGATATACCTAATCCAGAGTACTATCAGGTATACTGCAATGATGTTATTTTGTAGTGAGTCAGTATATACACAATGTATATGGATCTGAAGTGATGGCCTTATTGTAGTATCAATTACACTGAAGACACCAGACTGGATGAACGGAACCTGTTACAAACAGTGAAAGTAAACATCAAATGAATTGGATTAATAACAATTGGCTTTAGCACGTTGGAACAGTAGAGACTTGTATTACACACTGTGGTTTGATAAGAACAGTTTTATGGCCTCTTTATGTGTACCTGAAATGCCATGAGAAATGGGAAATTTGTTTGTGAACATGAACTATTATGTAAAGTGGCCTTAAAACTGTTCTTTTCAAATTATGGAATTAGTTCTGTACATGTTGTGCCAAGTATTATTAATCCAATTCAGTTCTTTACTTTCCCTGTTTGTAACAGTTTGTCCTCGGTCTGATGTCTGAAGTTGTATAATTATGATATGTACCGATACACTGATACACAGTTTCCGTGACGTGTCATAAAATTGACTACTTTCAGACTGGTGTATCGAATTTGAAATGTTACAATCATACAATATTATTAAGATGGCCATGTGGATGAAGATTGGTTATTTATGTGGATTTTTAATTTATAAAACAATTGTATCATGGTGTCCTTCTTGAAAATTCAATGTGAAACAACAAAGAACAAGTCTGTATTTGTAATTTGTTACATTGCACAAAGCTAAAACAGAAATGTGTAAAATGTTTGTAATTTTACGTAAAATTGTTGTATAAATTAAAAAATCCAAAATCAATACATAATCCTCATCCATATGGCCACTGTAAGACCATGAAATTTTGAATGTGAAAGGTCGAGAGACTGTCAAAAGTCATTTCAAGGTTAAATAATACTAAAAAAAGAAGAAGAAATTAAACTATTTCCAGGCAGATAATGATTGAAAGGATATGGTCAAGATTAAATCCTGTCAGTGCTTTCAGATTTTGTGACGTTTGTTTGCTTTTCCTTACAAGGAATTAACTGGAGTTATACCACAAGGCACAGAATATATCACAGAGAGTAACCAGTTATCATTACGATTCAAGACTGATTGGACCAGAGCCATGACAGGCTTTCGTATTACATTTGATTCCGACTGTAAGTATTATTGCATTTCATTTCTTGAAGTCATGATGGTTAGAGTGGTCGGCTTGGAATCTGCAGGTTGCAGGTTCATGATCAACCCCTGTTGCTGCCATTTGTTTCTGAATGGCTAAAGTCCTTGGGTAAGATTTGAACCACAACTGTGCCTCAGTCCACCCAGCTGTATAATTGGGGACCTGGTGGGAAAGATGTTGCAATGTGAATGTTTTAATCCTATGCACTTATAGAAGCTGTAATGGATTGTATGCTCACCAGGGAGTTGAGGAAGTATAATGGTCTGATGTGCTGTTATAGATCTGTGCCAGGAGTAATAACTGTAAAGCACTTTGAGCACAGAGTGGGACAGCGCTACATAACAAATCAACATTTTTTTTTTTTAAATTATATTTTACGTTTAATGATATTATTGCTTAAAACCTCAATGGTTGTAACTTAGTGCTGTTTCATCAACAGTTGACTATCAAAAACTACACCAAACATTTATATGAAACATTCATTATCATTCTGACAAGATGAGTCACTTCTCAACTGGTCACTGACTCTGTATATGTATGTATACTGCCTTGACATCCATGTGTAAACACCTTTGAAAGAGCTACTAGTTTTGTCAAAGATTTATTCAATTTGCTAGATATCAATAGGGCACGATATGATTAAGTCTTTCCTGGCTTACTTCATTCAAGCAAATGTTCTCAGCCTGGTGTTTTTTTCAGAGGTCGCAGTAATCAAACTTTTTATGACAAACTCCCACTCCAATGAATAACAAACAATACAACATACAAAACTGTTTATACATGATACCACATTAAAACATACATTCAAACAAAAACATATGTAAAAAAAAAAAACACTACAGAGGATTGTTAAATAGCCAAGAATTGTTTTTAACAGGTCCTGATGGTTATGATGCTGGTCTCAATGGCAAATGTTATAGATTTGTTGAAGAGGAAGGAGTAAGTTGGCATGATGCAAGATTAGAGTGTATGACAGCTAACAATGGTGATTTGGTTATTGTCAATGATGAAGAAGAATTGGATTACTTGAGAAGTGAAATGAATGGTCAGACATTTTGGATAGGTCAGTAACACAATAAACAAAAGAGACACATACATCTGTTGACAAATAATTGAAAACTAAATGTAATTTGTCAAGTAAACTTTCTTGTCATATAAGTTGATGCACTTTGGAAGTGGTTGACCTTGTGTAGAGTGTCTGACAAGTACAATGTATGTACAGTCAGATTGCCAGTGGTACTTGTGATGTGTGCAAAGTTGACAAACGACAGTGATTTTTATCAGTTTTGGAAATTGGTAAGTCCTGTTACACCATGTTACACACAAATATTGTTGAAGTTTCAAATTGTTGGCCACTGTTTCTAAGGCCCAGGTCAGATTATTAGGTTTAAAATGTGAGTGAGAAAACAGTTGTCTAACAGCTGTAGAGAAATTGGGTCATGAATAAATGAATGGTCCAATGATAAGATATCATTCATGCAAGGACCCTGGGATTGAATCATAGGCCTTTAACATGACAATTTTCCATCTTTTTTTTGACATCCATAGGTCTATCTTACATCGAGTGGGAGCATGATTGGTTATGGATTGATTGTTCCGGTATGACACCATGGCAGCAGGATCAGTGGAATGGTGATGTCCCTACTGATCCCAATGATGTTGGTGATGAAATGTGTGCTGCATCTAATGGAAACTGGACAGGATATGAATGTATTACACCATTGTTTTACATCTGTGAACTCAATATCAAGGGTAAGTGCATTTGTAGAACTTGTAGAGTGTACAATGTATTTGCTAAGGTTTGGAAACCCCATTAGCAGGGGAGAAAAGGCAGTGCATCCCTTAAAGTGTATGGTAATTTTGTTTGGGAACCACTGACAGGTAAAATGACCTGAAAACCCTGGTAGATTTTACCTAGTACTTACTGCCTTTAGCAAAAAACCAAGTTGTAGAATGCACTTAGGTTGTCAGTAGATTTGTTTTCCAAATAGCGGAGTTTTTTTCTTTCCACTAGAGATACTGTAGAAAGGAAAGCTCTATTGTTTATGAGCTCAATCTCAAAGTGTATATTTGTGTATTGTGTGTAAACTGTTATCATCATTAGAACAGAGATATGGGTATTAAGTAGATTGCACATTTATAGACAAATTCAAACTTTGCAGTTTTCTAATTACAAAAGGGTTAAACAAGAAACAAGAAGCTGGAAATTCTCGGTACCTGCAATTCACTCTAGAGGGTCAAAATAGAACAAGAAGGTTAACTTCTTCTTACATGTGCCTTTGGTAATGTACAATGACATTTTGATGTAATCAATATCTTCTGCAATGCACTTGAATTGCATATTTGTGTCCAGTCATCAACAAATGTGTCTTGAGGACACCTGGATCCTATCATTGTGACCAATCAGCAACTAGCAATGACTTTGTATTGTAATTACATTTACAGATTTCACAGGTGAAGATCTCAATCCAACTGACCTAACAGGACATGCCCTGTCGATATCTGCCATCTACATTAATTGGGATGCACCTGAATATTCATGTGATATTATGGGATACAACATCTCCTATGAAGTGCAAGACCAATCCTGGACTAGCATAAATGTGGTGGTAGAGGGCGCTATGAACACTGATTACAGACTGATGGATCTCTTAGCAGACACTACTTATGTTATCACTGTGAGATCACATACCTTCAGAGGAAATGTACAACCAGGAATGACTACTATTGTTGCCACTCTAGCTCGTAAGTCTTACTCTGAAAATGGTTATTAATTTATTGAACTATTCCCAACTGTTAATTTTGAAACTGAATTCATAAGTTATGGCATTGCGGTTAATAATACTTCTCTACTGTATGCTTAGTACAAAATTATTAATGCTAAATGAGATGAATATTGCAACTATATAATGCTGTGTAATTTGCAGGAGAGTTTGATAGAGGTGCATCTTTGATCAATATTTAAAAGCTTTAGTCATGGCATGCAAGTTCTTGCACAAGGCTAGAAATTAAAGATACATATGAAAAACACTAAATATGGTGAGATGTATATATTGTCAATTACAGTCGCTAACTTTATGTATACATGACTTGGCTTGAATATGATGCATTCCAAGTTGCTCAATCAGTTTCTTATAACCATTATAAAATTATTAATTTCTGACTGTAGCTAAGCCAACTCAGCCAGCAGAGCCCACACCAAAGTCATGTGGAGGGCATTTCACAATCAAACCAGGTACAGCATTGGAAATTACATCACCTGGCTATCCTGGTCACTATGGCAACAATGAGTACTGTGAGTGGGTGATTGGAGCATCAGAAGGCAAGGTATTGAAAGTGTCGGTCTGGGAGTTTGACACTGAATATGGATATGACTTTGTTGATTTAGGTGAGTATTAATTGTCTTAAGATTTTCTTAAGAAGTTGAAGGAGAAACAAGATGTTAATATTCACATCATGTGTTGCAGTGAATCACTTCTCCACAGTGACTGTCTATGATTAAATGGTTTAATCTTAATTGGTATTGAATGTGAGAATATGTTATATATAACTCATATGGGTACAGTTTCAGTTAATTTTAAGGTATGTCAATTTCAAAATGTTTCATTTCTCTCTTTTATAACTAGGGCTGTTTAGAAGTGACAGTTGTTAAACTTCACACTATTATGACTTTGACATTGATTTCATCATTACATGTATACCTACAGGATGTCATTTGAGTTATCTCTTGACTCCCTGTTCTACTGTACTATATGTGTCATTTCAATCTTCCATTTTTTGTCATTTTGTCTCTGTAACCAGGCAACGGTGATGATCCCTCTGATCTTGAGACCCAATTTAGACGTCTGTCAGGCAGTCTAGACATCCAAACTCATCTGTCTGAGATGGATCATATGTGGCTTGTGTTCACTAGTGATGGTTCTGTTACTCATACAGGATTTGTCTTTGAATTTGAAGAAGTAGAACCAGGTGAGTTCTTTATTAATTCTTTCCTGTCCAGATGCCCACTTACTATTCCCCCTGTTCATATACATACTTACCATTCTTTCCATTGAGATACCTACTTACTATTCTTCCTGTATAGATACTTACTTACCATTCTTCCTGCTGCTGTCTAGATACTTACTTTTCTTCCTGTTGAGATACTTACTTACCATTCTTCCTGTCCAATACTTACTTACCATTCTTCCTGTCCAGATAACTGCTTACCATTCTTCCTGTTCAGAGATTTCTTACCATTCTTCCTGTCCAAATAGTTACTTACCATTCTTCCTGTCCAGCACATACATACCATTATTCCTGTCCAGATACATATGTAACATTCTTCCTGACTAGATCCATATACATGTACATTCTGTCATGTAATCATTTGTATTTCCCTTGTCTACTTTCCCATTAAATCTCTTGTTGTAACTTTGTATGTGTCTTCTACAGTTGAAGATCCTACTGAGAAGCCTGAAATTGGAACCACCATTGCACCCTCACCAGCACCATGTGGTGGCAATGTGACTGTCTTTGATGAACCAGTGGAAGTCTTATCACCCAATTATCCAAGTCACTATGACAACAACTTGGAATGCCTCTGGTCCATCGTTGCTCCTGAAGGCAGACGGATCCTCATCAACATCACTGACTTTGAAACAGAGGCAGCTTTCGATTGGGTAACCATGGGAACAGGACTTGACTCATCAAATAGGAAGTCCATCTTCAAGTTCTTGACTGGATCTGTTTATCTGGAACCATTTGATGCCAACTCTAATCAGATGTGGATGACACTGACTACAGATCATACAAATACAAGGAAAGGTTTCAGTATCACATTCCAAGAACTGAAGAGTGTTGGTGAGTTCCTACTACATGATTCATATACATGCACAATGTATGATAATTTTATATACTGAATTTCTTTGGAGGTTTACTCTTTTTGGCTATTGCTTTTATATGTATAGAAAAGGAAAAGTGATGAAATCAACATTACGATCATGTCTGATTTACCAATGAAATATTCCATACTTTATTTAATAAATGTATTATGTCTTATGTTTAATAACACTTTCTCAACTGATTTAGATCCTAACTCAAATGATAAGACATTTGATGAGTCTTTTATATTTTAAAGTTTTGCAATAATCCCATTGATTGAAACTCATATTTCTTATTTTTGTCGTTCTCACATATTCTTTGATATCTCCTTCCTTGGTTTCAAATGACAGCATGTGTGTCATTTTTCGATACTAGTGCATTCTCTACTGTAAAGACAAACAACAGAATGATTTAAAAATGATCTTCATTCATGCTTGCATCTGTAATATGTCATTTCTCAGACATGTAAGATTCAATGTCCCGCATACCGTGCACATAGGAGACATATCATGTGGTACATATGCATGGCACTTTGTTTTGCGAAACATGCAAATTTGATCAAATGGCGACCATACTTGGATTTCTAAATCAATAATTTCTATATAACTTATCAACTTCATTCAAGTGTCTAACCCTATGTTATCAGGTACAAGCTATCTCATGATACCTTGACCTTGAATTTCAGGGTCAATTGTCAAAAACCAAGAATTTTATTACATGTACTAAACAATTATATTATGTCTACCTTGATGTAGATTGTGGTGGTAGCTTCATTATTCCACCAGGAGGACACGTTGGTATATTCTCACCTAACTACCCAGCACAGTATGACAACAATGAATTCTGTGAATGGATCATACAGGCCGATCCAACACGATCTATTCTTGTGAATGTGAGGTCCTTCCACACAGAAGACCAGTATGACTGGGTAGACATGGGATCTGGTGATGATTCAACAAACAGGACAACTATGTTAAAACACATGACTGGACACTACCCCTCCCATCAATTCTCAACACTAGCTAATGAAATGTGGGTGACATTCATCTCTGATGGCTCTGTCACCAGACAGGGATTCTCCATTGAATTCTCAGAAGGTAAGAGTGTTCAATACCATTATATCTAAAGAGTATGAATAAACAAAATTCCAGGAAGAGATTGATTATGTAAACTGATTTAACGCTGAATCCTTAAGGATACGAATTGTACTTAAACATTACTCAATATATTAACATTTCCCACAAATAAGTAATTTTTAAGCATCTTCTTTGAAAAAAGAGAGGATGTTCTGTATAAAACTTAGATGGAATGTTATTTAACATTTTAAGAAACAACAGTGGTAATGTGTAAATAAAAATTACAGTGTTTATGCATAACGTACAGTTGAAAAAGATCATAAAGAAAGTACCTAGAATATACTACCTCCACAAGTAATATAAAGCCTAAAGGGATGTCAGGGAGAACAAAGAGTCAACACAAACCTGTAAACATAGCCCACACAGCGTTTAAAAAAAAGAGAGGATGACAGAATATAGCCTTCCATACAGAGATGAAAGAAAATGACAGCGGTCATGTCATAGCCCCTTCTGTGGCTGCAAGAGAGCTTAAGTGTTCATGTAGTAAATGAGTATAAAAACATATTTGACTTTCTTTACTTGTTTTGCACCTTAACTTAAGGGCTCTTACTAGAAATTTAAATACCATATTTTGTTGCACTATTTAGTCTGTAAGGCATCTTCTATCATTCCTCATTTCTACAGATGATGTATGTGGTACTGAACACTTGACAGATGCAAACGGATTTGTGACATCACCTAACTTTCCTAATAATTATCCTAATTCTATTAACTGTGTATGGATTATTGACATCACCGCTAATCTCAGTGTCAAGCTAGACTTCCTTAGTTTTGAAACAGAAGCTGGGTTTGATTGGTTGATCATTGGAAATGGTGACAATCCTAATGAAAATGAACAACATGTAAGTACTAAGTAGTAGTCAGTAATTAGTTCTTATAATATACATGAAGTACCCAATATCGATTCCAATTCAATTCAGTGGAGAGCAGGTGCATTGAACCCGGGCAATAATTTTCCATATAACGGCCCCGGATACACTTTGCCCAAATATGGCAAGTGGCGTACTCATTGATATCCTTTCGCTCAATGATTAGGCTTTGTTAATTTCTGTTCTCCATTTTTACGTTTTTTGCAAATAAAGTAACATTTCACTGTAACTTTATGTGATTCAAATGATATTTCTGTGCCGTCACATGGGGTATATGATAAAACCTTTACAGCCCAGATATGGGTTTTGCAGTCCTCAGTAGTATGGCTTATTGGCCCTCCTAAAGTCTAACCCTTCCAACTGTACAACCTCAGTCCACAAAACCCATATCCAGGCCGTAAATATTAATTATTATCACAGCAGTCTGTAGGAATACCGTAAAAAGAAGTAATTTGAATTGCTTAAGGAAATATCAGTTAAAATCTTGGGCATGCCATAACATTGATGAGAAACTTTCATTGAAGTAATAATTTATTTGAAATGAATAAAGTTAGTTTATCCATTTGTGTTTGTGTTTAAAGTGGTCATATGGATGAGAATTGGGCATTTGTTTTGGATTTTGAATTGATAAAACAACTTCAGTATATTTCTCTACTTGAAAAAAACTATGTGAAACAACATATACCAGACTCTTGTTTGTAACTCGATAACTTTCAAAACATTAATAAGTGACTGTGTAAAATGTTTGTCATTGTACGGTACAAACATTTTGCACTTTTAATTCAATGTTTTGCAGTTTATTGAGTTAGAAATAGTGAGTTGATATGCTGTATGTAATTGTTTCACAAATTGTGTTTACGAGTACTAAAACATAATAGAGTTATTTTATCAATTGAAAAGTCAAGATAAATAGCCTATTTTCATCCATATGGCCAGTGGCACTTTAATGGTACCATTAATCTCAGACCGCTATAGTGGTCTGACTCATTAATTAACAATTTAGGTCAGTCATTACATTTAGTTTATGTTGATTATTTTCAGAGGTTCACAGGTAGTGAATTACCACCAACCATTATTAGTGACAGCAATGCTATCTGGTTAAGATTCAGTACAGATTACTCTATTACATACCAAGGCTGGTTCCTGCTATATGAAGGAGGTAACGTTAAATTTTGATTTATTATTTATAGTCATACACAAGATAATTAGTTCTTTTCTTTAACCTTTCAACCTTCTGTCTGTCTGTCAGACATTTTCTGTGTGACTTTGATGTTTACTACCAAACCAGAGTGAATATAGAGTTTAAGTTACACTGGTTTTTTTTAAGTCTCGCACAATGTTTTTTGTTATGAATTACAGAAACAAAATACAGACACTGATAGCATGCAATCCTATTAAACGATATCTTTTATCTTACTGAGCAGTGTGGGAAAGCGCTACATATATATTTAACAACCAACATTATTGTTGTTCTTATTATTATTATTACGATTATTATTATTATTATTATTATTATTATTATATGTCTGCACAAACAGGAAATTACTGGGAGTAAAATTGACAGCACAGAAAAAAATGAAAAAAAAGACATTTGCAACAAGTAATTCATGGTGTATACATGAAAATCAAAATATTTGTGCTGTATAAACAGTAAAATTTCCTACATTGTACAGGTGTAGTAGCTATGAATTCAATACATTTTATTCTAACTTGTGAAAAAAGAATGTCTGAATGGATCAATGTAGAACAGATAAGAAATGAATGAATGAAGACAGACAGACAGACAGACAGACAGACAGACAGATAGATAATCAGATTGACACAGACAGACTGATTGAATTCTGTGTTAATAATTTTATGTACAATGATGTAACTATTTGTAGTGTATGTGACACCTGAACCTCCAACCACCACCCTACCACCTACACCTAGTTCAACACCATGTACACCTTGTGGTGGCATATTAGAAGACTTTGACGGTGATATCATCAGCTGTCCATACCCAGATGGCTCTTACTGTGAATGGAAAGTCAGACAAGAAACTGGTAAATTTGTATACATGGAGATAGACATGTTTGATATCAGTTCTGGTTTTGACTGGCTGTATATTGGTCACGGTCCCAATGTGAGTACTGACAGTACACTACAACAGTTAACAGGTACTAAAGGTGATCCAGACAACTCTGCCACCAAGGTTCCGGATGAAGTAGTGTCACTTTCCAATGAGGCA
This sequence comes from Glandiceps talaboti, assembly GCF_964340395.1. Taxonomy (NCBI): domain Eukaryota; kingdom Metazoa; phylum Hemichordata; class Enteropneusta; family Spengelidae; genus Glandiceps; species Glandiceps talaboti. The sequence continues at coordinate 11,928,448 of NC_135554.1, forward strand.
TGGATTGTGTTTGAAAGTAGTCAAATTCCAACCAGTATGCCACAGTTTATCATCAAGTTCTCAATAACAGATGAAGGTAAATAAATGCTTAAATTAATTTTCATAAATTATGGAGAGTCGTTTCATGATTTTACATCACCTACAATTACTTACATAGTGATTTCAGGGAAACATCAAGTTGATCTTGTGCCTTTATAGAGTATCTTTACTCTGGGCCACATTGCCTCATGGGAATCATGAGCTGAAATGATTATTTATGGTTGAACAATGAATATTACTGACTCCGAAGTACTTATCCCTTCAGTTTAAAACCTATCTCATGAATATTAATAAAGGGAAGGGAACTCCGAACACCATCAATATTAAAGTGTATGACATTGCATTTACCATATGCTATTCATGAATATTCTGCAACATATAAATTCTATATGTTGTATACTAGTAGTTTGTCATTCACACTTTGATTGAAAGCATTGTTAGTAATATTTTCTTAAAATTATTAAAAACACAGAACCAGAAGTAACGATTCCAGCACCAGAAGAGCATGAACTGACAGAACCAGCTGGTCCCATATCATCACCAAACTGGCCAGATCCATATGGTAACAATATGGTAAGTACATTTTATTTACCTACCATAATTCTAGAATTCTCACTTATAGTGCAGGGGCATATGGGTTTTCGTGTGAAATGCATGTTAATTTTATGAAACATATATGGTTACGTTCATTATAGGACCAAATATAAAAAAATACATGTTGGCAATTTTTATCTTCAAAATTAGTTTGAGGGGGATAAAATAAAATTTGGCCCCAAGACCCTATTCTTAACAATTGGTTAGGCAATGAAAACCCATGAATCCATGATTATAGTCAACTTCCATTGATATGGCCTTAGCAACAGCCAACAATGCCAGTATATTTTGCAAAGATAACAACATTTTTGGTTAGTCAGGCAAAAAAAAATATCAAAACATGTATGCAAATATGCCTATCAACAAGACCATGTCCATAGCAACAGTCAGAACATTATGTATATTGTAAAGATAACAGTAATTGGTAGGTATATGTAAGGGCAGCCTGAATTCTGTTTCTCATGACCCAAACGACCCTAAATGTCTTCAATGAGATGAAACAATTTTAAATTGACGCCCTCTATGGCAGGGTTAGGAAACCCATGAGTGCGTATCTGAATGAAAATTATTGTTTATCGCTGAAATTTGGGCAAATTCAATAAAAGAAACAGTTCAATGTTCCTTCTGACTTTACTTGTCATTCAGAATATTAAAATATGATTATGAATTGAAAGTATCACCAACAAGTACTCATAAACTTACTATTTTTAAAAACAATTATTTTTAATTGTTAACAGACTCATAGACCAATCATTTTAAAGGTTTTACAATGGCAAACATAGAATTAAGGGCAGTATGTGGATAAACATGCAAAAATGGACAATGTTTTCCAAAGCTACGTTTTATTTATTGATGTAGTAACTAATGGATATGCAATATCATTTGTGGTAGCGCAGAATTTTTCTTTCGACAAGGCGTGAAGGAGCAGCAATCTAAAGTTTTGGCCTTTACTGAAGGCATTCAGTTTACACCTGGTATAAAAATATTTTTGATCAATAGCGTAGCATCAATTGAATCGTTACTATACAAAGTTATGTATTCGACTGAATAGACCCAATCATTTGTATTCAAAACTATTGTCTAGTCTCTCACGGCATTATGTTGTATGCATTGTCTACGTTTCTACTAGTATAGCTATTTGGTTGGCGTTACATGTCAAGTGAAAGGAACAACATGAATAGACGTGTTCTCCGCTGTTACATTTGATTACGTTATTTCATCGAAATTCTAAAATAAAACAGAATAAAGGACAGTGTAGTACAAAATAAAGATGATAAATTCAGTATCTGAAGAATATCTTTTATAATATTTCAAAGGAACAATATGAATATATGCATATTTAGTTTAGTTATTCAGCGTGAAGGTACTCTTACATTCGATTACGCAACGAAATTCCTCTTGGTCAGTCATGAATAAAGGTTGAAAGTAACAGCAGAGACACATTCTAATGTACCACCCAACCCCAACCACCAACCCACCAGAAAATAGCATCTTTAATCAAATTTTATTGCACTGTTAGCTATCATTCCACATGTTTTAGTACTCAAAGAAAATCTGACATTCAAATCCTCAACGTAAACAACATGGAAAATACCCTTCTACATCTTTTGGTAATTCTCATACACAAATAACCTTCATTGCTGGGAATAAGTAGTCACATGCCAACTTGATGACTAAGTCTATCTCTTTGACACCATTGCAAAGTGGAAATTAATAAGCACTCATGCCTTTAACAACGATTCATTTACTTTTTAATATTATATTTGTACAGAACGTAGAGGGAGAACTGCATACAGAACAAATAACAAAAACGTTCTAAAGTAGCTGCCATATTGACTTTTTTCATTGCTCTAGACAGTATCTCAATTGGTCAAAAGTGGGGGTAAAACATTCTAAAGGTTTCTAAAGGTGTTTTACTGAGTGATGTTTCTTTTCTATCTAATATTTGCAAGACGTCCAATTTATGTAACTTGTATGCTAATATTGAGAGGTAAAATTTCAAATTTTGCGTAGACCTAAACTTGGACTCTATATCCTGTGTAGAATGTACCTGTCCAGGATTCAATACTACATGTGTAGATACGTATTAAAACCAGATGCCAGATCTGAAAAGGAATATTTTTAACGTGTATGTACACTTGATAACAAGTCACATCAATACGCCGAAATTGGTCAAAAGGACATATCATTTGGCAAGGGTAGTTCTATACAATAAATGAATGCCTTTATTGTAGTCACAATAACCCTTTCTGGCAAACTGTTCCAAATGTCTACGACATATTGACTGGAAAAAATATTTACGTATAGCCAATCTGGATTAAAATAATTACTAAGTAATTACAATGATTTAATTGGTGTAGTAATAACAATAACCCTTTCTGGTAAACTTCCAAATGTTTACAACATGTCGACTGAAAAAATATTTTGGTATATCCAATCTGGATCTGTCTTTAAATCATTTCAATCTATATCCTCTTGTTGTCGAAGTAGATACTTTGAAAAATACAACTGGATCATGGCGAATATGTAAATGGAAAAGTTTATACACTTCAAGCAAATCAGCTCTAATTCATCTAGTTTCTAAAGTTGTCAGTTTCAATATGCGTAACTGTCCTCATAATTCAAGCCACCAAGCTGCGGAATCATCCTGGTGAACCGACGCTGCACTTTTTCCAAAAATGCAATATCCCTATTCGTATATATGTGGGGAAGACACTGGGGAAGCATAGTCAAGGTGTGGACTTACTAGTGCTTTAAAAGATAAAAACCAACCAGAGTATTCATAGTAACTGAAATAATTCATGGTTGGCGTACATTTTTGAAAGAATAGCAATCAGCAACATCAAAGAATACAGGAAATCAAATACACCGGAAGCATCATACATAATATGCAAATGATATGCAAATAAAGAAACCATAATTTATAATATTGTGATTAAAATGCAAAATTATACAATTGTCTACAAGTTTATAGTCTACAGGATGTCCATTAGTACATTTATACAGATATAAAGCAATCGTACAGTTCACATATTTTAATTTGCCATCAATATACAGACAAATCATGATTTTACATCATTTATGAAATTGCTGCAAAAATTACCCTTAATATTGAAATAAAAATTGCCAACATATATTTTTCAATTGCTCAGATGATGGGGAACACAATGAGATACGTTGGCAAAAATTAACCTGAATTTCACACGAAACCCCAAAATCTGCCATATGCCCCCGCACTATTAATTTCTTTGCATGTTTGCATGGCCCCAGCACAACTGAATTCCAGGCTAGATTATTAGCTGAATTACTAGTAATACTACTTTGTAGACTAACTTTCTGTGAATGAGTGATCAATGTACTCGTAAATAAATCATTCTGTCAATTGAAGTGTTTGTCAACTATTTGTCAATTTATTGGATATTAATAGCATACCTGTAAATGGGGTTGATACCTCTAAGAGTTTCAGTAAAGTGGCACAGTATTTTTTACATCTCACAACGTTTTTTGTTACAAATTACGTATTATAAAACAAAATACAGACACTGATGGATGGTATGGAAGATACAGTTCACACTGAACACAAATCAACATCACTTGTCGAATGTAACAATGAAGATTCAAATGCAAAACTATTGATTTGTGTTCACTGAGTAAGACACTATAAGTGTCTGTATTTATGTTTGACTTGTGTATAAATTTGTTACAGTAACAAAAAGCATTGTGTGAGATGTTAAATATATTGTGCTGGCTAGTTGAAGTTTGGATGCCAACATGGTTTCTAACTAAACCACATCTGGTCAAAGTCTCTCAATTAGCACAAAAAGTTGTTCATCCAATCAGTGAACCCCAAGTGACGTAAAACAGTGTATGAGTAGCATCTTAAGCTGACAAATATACCATATTTGGACATTACATAACTGCCCCAATAAACACTAACTTTATGAGGGACTGTGTTATTGGTTAGAATTTTGCAAATGATTAACAAAGACATGATGTTAATGACCGTGTGCGTTGCTCTGGATGAATTTTAAATTGCATCTCATGTATATCGGGACTTCTAGAGTAATGACTTTGACTATAGTGTGAGTGGAGGTGTAAATTGTAATGATACTGTATAGGAACTAGACTACCTAGTTGAGACTCTACATTGTATAGTCACTCTGGTTTTGTAGTAAATGGTTACTGTATGTAGTAGTGTGATGTGTTTTCAGAAAATGTATGGTTAATGGTAATTAGACATAAATTCAATTTAAATTATAATTTGCATTCAGGATATTTTATGGCAAATCATCCTACAAAAAGGACGCCTGGTTCGCATAAAAATCACACAGTTCTTTACTGAAGAAAACCACGATTTCTTAACTATTGGTTCTGGTGATATAAGAGGACAGCGAGTACTGTCTCGTCTCAGTGGCAGCTTAGTAGGAACAAGAGGGAATGGTGGTCTAAGCAAGCGAGCTATCACCATAGATGATGTAGTAGATGAGATTGAGATCATTAGTGAAGACTTTGGTATGTGGTTAGCATTTACAACAGATGATAGTAATATAGACCAAGGTTTCTATTTGGACTATGACTCACTGGACACACAAGGTAAGGATGTACTTCTCTTTTTGGTGAACATGTACTTTAAATATTGTGTCATGATGGTCGATTGGTTATAGTGACTGGCTTGGAATCTGCAGGTTGCAGGTTCCAGCCCAGTCACTGCTGTTTGTTTTTGAATGTGTGTATGGGGCTGAAGTTACATTGAATGCCTTCCAAGTTATCCCATATCACAGTTGCCTACTAGTACATGTAGGCTTTGCAAGGCATTCACAAGTAACATTTGATAGAAGAAAAAGGGACCTTTGTGTTAGGAGTCTTGTGTGTGCATTCATCACTTCAACTGAATCTAACTATTCGACTTGTGATTTCTTTTACCAGAGGAGAATTGTGCTGGAAGTGATATTACTGAACCAGAAGGAAGTGTGACATCACCAAATTATCCAGATAACTATCCCAACAATGCAGACTGTGTGTGGATTATCACATTACCTGATGGATATGAAGATCAGAGAATTCAAATCACATTTGACGATTTTGACCTAGAATACCAGTAGGTTTGGCATATTAAAATCTGAAAATATGGTTGTCACATCAAATGTTCAAAGTGTTACTACGTGTAACATAACTGTAATATATTTCACATATTGCCTATTCTTGCCTACTGAAACAGTACAACTACTGCACTTTGGATAAAATGGTTGTTTTTTCTTTCTATTGTGCTGGACAGAATGTATTTTAGATTGATTGAAAGCTAAAGTTTATGAAAAAGAGATGCATTCATTTAATTGCGTGCTTTGTTTAAGAAAAAAATTTAATTTCTCTCTCTCTCTCTCTCTCTCTCTCTCTCTCTCTCTCTCTCTCTCTCTCTCACAAACACACACACCACTTGATTTAATGACATCAGGGAAGACTACCTTATCCTGGGTTCTGGTGATGACATTGATGAGAACATATTGGCGGCCTACACTGGACACACCTTACCACAGCCATGGACTAGTCCAGATTCTGTTGTATGGTTAAGATTTACAAGTGATGAATCAGTAAATAAAGCTGGTTTTAACCTGAATTATAAACCTACTACTGATATACGTAAGTCAGGCTGACATATTGTCTTGAATTTTAACAATTGTGTACATGAATGTTGAGAAAACATGAAAACATCAAAATGATCATCTGACTAAATTTCAACATGTATATGTTGGCAAGAACAATGGAATCTTCCTCTCGGAGAATCATTGTCCATGGTTTTGGTGATACAAACCGCGAAAATATGTACACCAGTGCATTAGCTTGAATGGTGTGAGCCAAGGAAAGACTTCATACAAAGACAAAATTATGTCAATACAACTAATACAAAAACAACAGTGGGTGCCTCTGATGTAGGTTCATGTGATGCTTTTATCAGATTTTGAAACTTCCCTCAATAACAATTATCCTGTTTTCAGCAGCAAAAGTGTTATCTTTCAAGTAAAAACAACAACCTAATCTTGAAAAAAGATCACCTTTGACCAGAATTCTATTACATATAATGTCTTGATGAACACTGCCTGTTTTAGCCGAATTTTACATGTGCTCACCCTTTCTCTGTTTCTGTTGACAGCTGAACCAATTTGTCCTACTGTGCCTGCACCAGTTGTCACTACAAAGGAAGTTCCAGTATTCCCTGAAGACACCTACACAGCATCTATCATTATTTATAATGGTAATAGTACATGGGTGAGTTATAGTGTTCAGCATCTATCATTATTTGTGATGGTAATAGTACATGGGTGAGTTATAGTGTTCAGCATCTATCATTATTTATGATGGTAATAGTACATGGGTGAGTTAAAGTGTTCAGCATCTATCATTATTTATGATGGTAATAGTACATGGGTGAGTTAAAGTGTTCAGCATCTATCATTATTTATAATGGTAATAGTACATGGGTGAGTTAAAGTGTTCAGCATCTATAATTATTTATAATGGTAATAGTACATGGGTGAGTTATATAGTGTTCACATTATTATGGTCACCGATAATCAATTACTCTACAATAATACCATGCAAACATAATTTATAATACTAATATTTCAAACTAAGTTTTGATAATGGTAACAGTACAAGGCTACCGAAAACAATATTACACTTAGGTATGCAATAATGTTTTTGGTATTGAACTGCAGGGCAAATACCACTAGTATGCACACACATTGGTGCAAGTTATCACTGGTACATTTATGTAATGATAAACCAAGCATATTTTTTTGTTTTATTTTTGCACACACCAGTTTACTGATCAAGTTCAACAAGATTTTGCCCAAGTAATTGCCACTGTGTTGAATGATTGGTGTCCCCAAGATCCAGCATATTGCCTAGTAGGAGAGAATGCTGTCTTTGAGTAAGTATCAGTCACTATGTAGAAGTCAACAAGACTTTGACACTTTCATTGAATTTTTGTTCAGTATATTTTGTATTTTATGCAACTTTTTATTCTTTGTTTATTGCTGATTTGTTGTGTGAAGTGGAGCTTATTTCCAATATCTGATTAAAATACTCTTATTGTTCAGTATGTACATATACTCTGACATTAAATAATTGCGAACTATGTATATGTAACAGTAACGTATTGACAAGTTGATTTTAAATGTTCAGCACTCAACGTATATAACGTGAGTAAAGAATCAGAACTACATTCATCATACCAGTTGATTTAATTGAAATGAGCCGTTTGTGTTACATGACAAGTGCCCCCCCCCCCACACACACACACATTAGACTACTTTCATCATACCAGATGATTTAATTGAAATGAGCCGTTTGTGTTACATGACAAGTCCCCCCCCACACACACACACATTAGACTACTTTCATCATACCAGATGATTTAATTGAAATGAGCCGTTTGTGTTACATGACAAGTGCCCCCCCCCCCCCCACACACACACACATTAGACTACTTTCATCATACCAGATGATTTAATTGAATGAGCTGTTTGTGTTACCTCTCATATAAACTAAATGTGATACTTGCATGTAACTGCCAAGTTTGTAATCTCCCATATATTTACATGTATGAAAATTATCTGTTTAGATGTAGTACTGTATCATGGATAACATCAATTATATAAAAGAAAATTCCTACAGTCAAATATAATCACTGAACCAACTGTGGTTTCTTTTTAAGTTTTAGGCATAACATTTGTCTATTCTCAGAGTGAAAATGGTGACAGTAAGCTTGCCAGTCCTATAAAATAAAAAATTATATTAAATAATACCATAGGGTGAAGGACGAATAGTCAATTTTGTTCTTGCAATTTTCCGGATTTCTAATATTATTTTCTCTATATTTCAAATAAAATTTTAAATATTGCAACCATAACTATTGTTTCCTCTCAGTCTCACTGTTTTTTCCTATTTCCTACTTATGCATTATCACTGTCTAATCAGAGTTTACCAACTTTGCATTAATTAGTAGAGTGCTAATCCAAGAACAAACTCACAGGCTATTTGCCCAATTAACACATTGTGCAGTGAGTGTAAACATCCACTGATCTGACTAATGGAAGATCAGTAGATATTTACACCCACTGAGCAATTTGTCAAATGGGCAATTATCCTGTGATAATATGGACTTTAGTTAACACAGGGTATTTTAAATAGAATCCCCTTTTTTTCACTTGATATGAGTGATAACAACAAATCTCTTTATCTCATTGTTTTGTTACCCATATCAATTCACAAATAAATACTTGTGTCATCATTTACAGATCAGATGATATTGAATTCCTTGAATTGGAGGATGTGAATGCTGGATTAGTCATGGATGTCAAAGTACAACATCCAGAGATAGATGGAGAGTATGCCTTGACCCAGGATCAGTTAGAAACCATGCTGACTGAAAACGAAGATGTAATAGAGAACCAAATGGGCTTCGATTATGAAGTAGTTGACAGGAGTTTGTATGAAACAGAGGATGAAGTCAAGTGGTGGATTATACTGCTCGCTGTAATAGGGGCCGTTGTTCTCGTTCTCCTCATCATCCTTATCATATACTGCATTCGACAAACAAAAATTGACAAGTAAGTTTGATTTATTAATGAAGTAAATTATCAACGTGTTTACTTTTAAGCTAAATTAAGAAATACAGCAGAAATCAAGGTTCAGCTTACTAAAGATAGACACAAACTAAAACTATTGTTTGATGTGGTGAATGACACAAGTGGGTGATAGCAGTACCTCTGTTATACTGTAATCAAGGTAGTGTGTGGCCACTTGAGAGAAAAAACTAGCTATCAGGAACACCACCCTAACTCAGTGTATAGTTAAACCAAAGTTCATTCAATAGTTTATATGATCACAACAATAGTTTTAGTTTGTGTCTATCTTAAGTCAGGCAAACTTTGATTGCTGATGTCATAAATGCTTTATGAAAGATGAAAAAGTTATTTTGTAAATAATTATGAAATAACTGCTAAACCAAAGATTGCTAAGTTTGAATATTAAAATGATATTACATCTTTAAATATAAATGTATAAGATAATTGATAAATGTAAATTGATAATTAATAAATAGTAAATATCTTTAGTAATGCTAGAATAAATGCTTATTTTTATGTAAAGGATAGTGTAGGCAAATATTTCTTGTAAAATAGCTAAATTTATAAAATAACATTCAGCTTGTAATACTAATTAAATGAATTGATAAAGGGTGTGGTTATTGTAGTCTATTCTCATTGTGTTCAACTTCATTTTTGTGACTTTGGTTTTGATAACAGAGATTCACTGCATCGTTGTTAATGTTATCTAAGGAAAAAAAAGAATTGTTTCTGGTCATCACTTAAATATCTTCGCGTTGGTTTTTTTTCCATGTTTGTTCAGCCCATACAGTCTGCATATCCGGGGGAGAAACACAAAAACAACCCTCCTTATATGTATTTCAGTGAAAACAACTACAGAGGCAATCATGAAAAGCAAATGACATCTGCCCATATACACACTTGCTCTAAAGTACTAAATAAACAGTAATTGCCATAAAAAGTAGATTGAGTGACAGGTTTGTTGAGAATAAAAAGAAAAATTTGTGTTTTCGTGCCACTTTAGACAAACTGTCCTGACCAGAAACAATTTTTTTTAAGGCCTAACATGTGATGTTAAGGTAAAATGTGCCTCGGGACAAATTTTACCGAAATTCAAAATTCTTAAAAATCTCTCCAAACATTACTATATAAAAGGTTGTTTCTGATCCTTTAAGCAATAAAAGCAATCCGGGTGTGCACCGACATGCTTTCAAGGAAATTGTCAATCATGTATTTTCCCATAGAGAAAACACAGTATTTTTGGCAGCCATATTGGATTCTAAAATGTCTCAATTATGATACATTTTTGACATCTATTTTAAGGAATTGTATGGGGACCCCAATTTTTTTTCTCATGATTTTAACTGGGTTAGAGTTTTCTTGAACAAAGTAGCAGCCAAAGTTTAAATAAATTTATTTCCGAGGTGCATTTCACGTTATAGTAACTTTGTCATAGTGAAACACTGGATTACAACATAGTATGTAGCAACATGAAATCAAAATACAATTTCCAATTTACGAAGCCTTCTTTAGACAATCGTACAGAATTTAGAAAAAGTACTTTGGCAATGAAAATTAAAACTTTTGAATAACATGAGGATGAAGCTAATTCCACCCAATGTCATCTAATCACACTGAAAGCATATGTTAGGAATGTATTTTTACCTTGGTTCATACAATATTGGAAGATAAGGACAACAGAGAGACGTCAACCCAGTACAAATGAAAAAAAAATGCAATTGATTGTTACCATTGTAGTCAGACCACAGGGGGGGGGGGGCTTGAAATCCTCCCACTCGCCATGCAATTAGTGGAGGGTTTTCATGGTGAGTGGGGAGGATGAAGGGTCAATGGTAAGGGGCGCTCAGTAGAACTAACTCATAAATAATTAATAAGGTAGTTAGTCATAGTATAGTAAAGGTGGTATATTAAAACCAACAAAAGAACAATTTAAACTTGATCTAGAAACAAACACATCAGATTTTCAAATCATCACTTTATTACATGGCACTTTGTAGAGAAAAGATTTTTTTAAACTGCAAAATTTAAAGTAAACAAACAAAAACAAATTTTGTAAAGAAAGAACATAAACAATAAACAAAAACAACTATTTGTAAACAAATATGGCCAATTTCAAGCCCCTGTGGTCAGACTTCAAAGATTTCTATGGTAAATGTGTTAAAATTACTTAAAATCTTGACCAAAAATGTTCATAAGCTTTGTCGATCAAATTATTTTGGAAGATTATAATGCACCAGCTGTTTGTAGCGAGGCAATGTGTCTGGTATTGTTGTCCATATCTATAAGTGTTGTAAGAAGTAAAATAAAAAATATATGTATGACTCGCACTGTTCCAGCGATGTTAGATGACATTGGGTGCAAAATTAAACTATAACAACCCATCAGAGTTAAAAAATCATACCTCAAACCAATGGGATGAAACTGTTGATATCAACTCCAACATATCAACTTTTTCCACCAGATGTGGAAGAGATTTTTAATCCTGTTCCATAGATGTGAAAACAAACAAAAGACTCGCAACCTGACGAAACTAAAGGAAAAGGCTTTGTTTTGCTTTTCATGAAAACAGTGTTTCACAGAAATATAAGACATCGTGTGATATAAACAAACATTGGAGTGCAAGGGTTACTTATAAGAGGTGGCTTGGCTTGGTGTTAGCTTTAAACTGGGAAATTGCAACATGAACTGTACAAAGTAAATATTACTGTACATGTACAATAATGACTACAGCAACAATTATTTATGAAGTACTACAATGTATTGTCAGTCATATTGAATGTACACTGCTTTAAAGTGGCCATATTGATGAAGATTGCAAATTTATTTTGGATTTTCAATGTATAAAACAATTTTATCATGGCTTCCTGCTTGAAAAAACAATGTGAAAATACATATCCCAAGTCTGTGTTTGTAACTCAATACATTGCAAAAAAAAACCTGATAAGTGTGTACAATGTTTGTTAATGTACGTACAACAACAAACTTTGTTCACATTTTAAAACTTTTTTGCAATGTATTGAGTTACAAACACACACTTAAAAAACAATGTTGTTTCACATTAATTTTTCAAGTAGGAAGCCATGATAAAATTGTTTTATGAATTCAAAATCAAAAATAAATACCCAATCCTCATCCATATCCATATGGCCACTTTGATAAATGATTACTATAAAAATATTCTAAAATAAATGTATATGTAGTGATACAAAATTGAAATAAAACATGTACATTTGTCGGAATTTTATTTATGATTCCAGTAAAAAGGAAAAGCTTCCTTGGGGAACCAAGAGTAACCATTAAACTCTTTCCTAATTACTATAGTATATAAATTTTGTACTGAGATTTGGAAATTCCTAGTACAAAACGTTATTATATATGTTTTACTATATAATATACATGTTTGTAAGCATGCACAACTGTTTATTTCTCTGGTTTGGGCATAACAGCCCCGTTCTTGAACAGAACAGAAAGTTATAGCCAGTTTTCAAGTTACCATTCACAAGCTCTGTTTGATACAACCAAGCAGAAGTAATAAGAAACTCCACATGCTACATTAAGATTGAATGAATACAGTGTCTTGCAGCATTTTGCCTAAATAAAATGAATAGACATCAAATGCAGGCATCATAACATTGGCACCTGGGTGCCTGTGTGTAGCTGCAGTACATGTACATGGTTTATGTCGTAAATAGACAAAATGTAGCAAGAATTTGCTATCTTGGTATCTTAGTGTAGAATGTGCAGTTTCTAATAAGTTTCTGTGTGGTTTTGCTAAACAGAGCGACTGAACTGTAACTTGAAAGGCTGTATCAAATTGTACATTCAATTATACTGACCACTTCGTATTGTAAAAAAAATTGTTATTTTTTACAGTCAAGTTTCTTTCCTCTTCTCTTCTTAGCCAAGTGCATCCTCTAAGAACCCTTGTATCTCTCTAGCTAATAGTATTCTCCCCTCAAAGTAATTTTAGTTTTCCCATTGTGTTGAATATCAACCATTATCATAGCTATTAAACTGAAATTACCATGATCAGAATATCATCCGTTAGTGGTGGATTTTTAAAATGGATTTAATGATGGTAGAAAATCTTCTCTTGATTACACTATTTTAAAGCTGAGTTTGGAGTGTGAAAAACAGTTGTTCTGTACGAGTTATACAATACTTTTGTCAAGAACAAAGAATGATCCCATGCAATTTGTATAACTCCACTGATAAGATAAGGCTAATGCAAGAACCTAGGATTGGATCCCTGGCCTCTCATTCTCTGACATGTTATACATTGTACACGACCATAGCACAAAATAGGATGCCATCCGTACATACATTTAAAGTTCTTCAAGCCAACTGTTTTAATAGGACAGAGTTGAAAATCATGTGTTTAATGTATGACTTTGTACAATGCGTGTTGTATTCTGCTGTTTGATGTGGTCATGGTTACCTATGAATGAATTTACTTTGAGTCACTACAAATGTGTAAATAAAGAGAAGACTTCTCGGCACCTTCAAAACCAGTTTTAAATTGTTCACCTCAGACAAAATGAAGTTCTGATCATAGTAATTTCTATTCAACATCTACAATGGTCATAATATACCTGTCCAGTAATCTATATTAATTTTCTCTATAACTTAGAAGGTTTTAAGTTTAATAATGTTAATTTTAATCTTCCTGCTTTGATGAGACTTAATGTTAAAAGGGATCATTTCCTTTCAAATCTTCTTTTCCTATTGTTCTGCCAATTACAAAACAACCTGATACTGACAAATACTAGCAAGTGAGTAATTTAAAATAGATCATGGTGTTGCTATCAGTTTGCTAATAACTCATTCAGAAATAACCATTTCAGTTAAAAAACCCTACACTCTTCCCCCTATCATTGAATCACTAAATCAGAACCCTATCTCAGTATAAATCTCCCTACAACCAATTCCAATCAAGCATCCTAGTTAGACTGCCTCATGCTACGTGCTAAAACTACCTACTTGAGTTTCTCTGTTGTTCACAGTATAAAATTTCACACTCCCTGGTAAACTTTAATTTGAAGCAAATTGTTGATAAGGCCAACACTGGCTAGCCTACTAGTACATGTATTACAATGCCTAACATTCAACTAAATTGTTTTCTCTGCTTGTTACAATTGTTTATAGCATTCATATCAAGTGTAAATGTATACTGTTACATTATACAGTGTCGCTAAATAAATGTAATCAATCTGTAAACAGTCATACTAGTGCGGTCCTAAAACCACAAGATTCTAAAACATACATGGAATCTCACATACAGCATAGATCTATTATCTGAATAATAGATCCATGCATAAACACAGTTGGGGCACTCTCATTAAATTGCATTGTTAGCTGACAACATTGTTTACATTAAAGTTCAGTTGGAAAGGCCATATATGCTAGTCTTGTAATTAAACCAGTGTTACTTTACACCGGATATATGGATGCTATATGGGAAATGATTGTGATAAGAAGGAAACACACTGACTGAGTGTTAAGTGTTGTACATTATACACACATCCATAGAGTAAACTACAACTTCACTGAAAACTGTGAACTCAGTGCATGGCTGGTGTTTTGTGTTATGTAACAAGCCATGTGTGAGTGTGCAGTGATAATGAGATCATAAATCTGATTAACAGTTTGCATTTACAACCAATAACACCAAAGTAAAGCATTTTCTGTATGTACCACAATCATTTAACATATAATCCATATGAAGTGTAAAAGTATCCTGTTTCGTTTGTTAATTGACCACATTAGAAAGACCACATGTAAGGCTTGTATAAGTTGTAAATAAAGTAATTGAAACAGTATACATTTACACAATATGAATGCTATAAACGAGAAAGTGCTTTACTTCAGTGTTACTCATTGTAATATGAATGCTATAAACGTGTGTAACACAGAGAGAAAGTGCTTTACTTCAGTGTTACTCATTGTATAGTGACTAACCATAAAAACAGTATTTTAAACAGAGGACCTCATCATAAGTGGGTAGTTTTAGCACAGTTTGTGATAGGAAAACTGGGATGTTGAAAGAATTTTGCTGTGTGTGTATGTGTGTGTCTATATTGCCATAGAGTCACCACTTAATCAGAACCCTATCTCAGTAAACCGCTCTGTGTGTTTCATTATTTCATGTTATCAAGTACTATCATGAGATATGTAATGTGACAAACATTGCAAACAAAATGCCTACTATAAGGAGACTACTAATGAGGATCGGTGGTCAGTGAACTGTTTGTGTGTGTTATATAACCTATGTTATTCAGCTATTAAGTATAATACAATACCTAATTCTATGAATATATTCCTACCAAAGAATAGCTTGAATACGAAAAGCTATTTGTCAAGGTCATAAGTTAGAGGGATACAAAATATTTGATACAGTAATATATATTTTGAAAGAAATAGCAACCTCTTTTCTATCGTCATGCATCAGCATATCTGATACAGTAATAAATATTTTGAAAGAAATAGCAACCTCTTTTCTAATGTCATGCATCAGCATTGTGCCTCAATTTTACAGACATACATTTCCATAGAAACTTTATTGATATAAAGATCCAGGGGCAGTATCTTTTGTTATATTACTCGAGACTGAATAAATTATAAACACATGTAGGGTTTTTTTGTGGGTTGTAGAATGCACTTCAAAATGCTGAAAATGTGTGAAAAGTTTGTTATTGTATGTACAATAGTCTGTAAGGTATGCCGCGACGGGGCGAAATGTCACGACATATCTTACATTCTATTCGACGTATTTTACGAAGCAAAGATTTTAAATATGTTTTAATTAATCTTTTAGTTTATTGTGTTACAGACAAAGACATGGCGTATTGTGTTTCACATTGAATTTTCAAGCACGAAGCCATGATAAAATTGTTCTATAAATTAAAAATCCAAAATAGATACCAAATCATCATCCACATAGCCACTTAAATGATAGGTGACGTATAAGTATGTTGTTTTAAAATGAAACAGCACTTTTAGACATTCAAAAATTGAATTTCGTAGTCGCAGGTGATGTATAAGTATGTTATTTGCCAAGTACGGTTCCACATCTTGCTGCTCGAGGTAATTTTTCCGGTATAACGGCTGGCCTCCGGCTCTCCGTTATTACCGGAAAAATTACCTTTCGCAGCAAGATATGGAATGGTATTTGGCAAATAACATATACTTATTCTCACACGCAATGCAAAATATTAGTAATGTTACCACCATAGTCTTTAAAGTCTGGTCAAAATATATCTACTGTAAACCTTAGATATTTTCACCACTAGCAATCTTTAGAGTCTTCAGCTAGTTCTCAAAGACTAATTTGTACTAATTACCAGACAGGTACATTTTGTTCACGTACAAGAAAGCATTTTGGTCACTACTAAATGCATCTTTGTTTTCCTGTGAAATAAGCGAAAATAAGTCTTTTAGTGTAAATTTCAAAATTTACAGTATAATATATAAATTGTTACTATACTTGAAAGAATTGAGCAGTAACAACGTGTTACAAATATTTCGTTTGCATTTGTAATGAGTTGACATGTTTGAATATAAGTTGTTCTTATTAAGCCACATTGTACTTCAACAATGACACAGTGTCAGCAATTTCTAATAATATTAACTTTGATAAGACTAGACAGGGTGCAGTATTTATATCCTGTAGTTTTATAAATGACCTTCATAACTTTCTAACTTGAAAATGAAAGATTACTAAGGGATGAAATATAAATAACTGCACCACAAATTTTGTTGAAGTTTTACATACATCTGCAGTTGTAGGGCTGACCAAGCTTCTATATGGGTTTTTTGCAACCTTTTGAAGTGTAATGTAAGTTTATTTGTAATGAGTACACGTAACAAAACCCTGGGGAGTTGTTAATGGTACAAAACATAAAAGGAAAATAATAACAAAAAATTATTAATAAACTATCTAAAAGAAGCATTACATAATAAAACTAATGAACGACAAAAGCTATTCAATGAAAAGAAAGAAAGAGGAAAAATAATGTATGGTAATTAGTCAGACTAATGGAGATGTATGTTTGATTATATATGAAAATTATATACTTATTGTAATGTATATTTGATTATGTGTGACAATTGTGCATCGTGTTCAAACATTCAGTGCCAACAGCTAACGATCATTTTCATCGGGTTGTAGACACTGAATGTTGTACCCTTTTCATATGAATATCATGAGAAATGAAAGTGTTATCAAATCACGGAAAACAATTTTATTAGATAGAACTAAAAATAGCTTA
Organism: Glandiceps talaboti; assembly: GCF_964340395.1. NCBI lineage: Eukaryota > Metazoa > Hemichordata > Enteropneusta > Spengelidae > Glandiceps > Glandiceps talaboti. Next base: position 11,945,975 of record NC_135554.1, read on the forward strand.
CAACTTCACCTTATGGCACACTATATTACAATAACATTGTTCACTTGATGCAAAAGCTAAATAGTTGTATTGTCTCATTCACATGGCCTTGCAGTAATTTCTTGCATTCATGCTTAAAATGTGCTTGGCTAAGCTGCTGTTCTTTGTCTTTGACTTCTTAATTCAGCCATGATGATGATTCATACCGTCATCGCTTTCGAATTCACAGGCCATGGCTAAAAGACAGTTACCATGTCGCTGATGTGGAAAAGAATAAACCAGGTAGGAAGGGTCAACTCTAAGACTCGGTTATATTCTTGTTATCTGAAATTATATGTTGTTGGTTTTTTGTGTTTTTTTGTTGGTGTTTTTTTTGTTTTGTTTTTTTGTTTTTTTTTGTTTTTTTTTTTTGGGGGGGGGGGTTGATCCAGTCACAAAATTCAACTGCAACGACTTTAGGCAAGATGAGGAACAGTTCTTTTGGGTCCAAAAATAATTTTATGCATTCACTTTTAAATTACTTAAACTCATTTAAAACTGTGATGAAATGACGAAACTGTTATGTTAGGGTTATTAAAGTCAAAAGTCAAGATCAAGGTATATAAGGTGGAGATATAGTGATATAGTGGTTGTTAGTGGTTTAAAACCGTGTGATATAGTGTATCCCATTGAGGGTTTGGCCCTGTGTTCTTCAAAATGTACCAGCCTGTTTACATCAAAATCTGTGATTTTACTTCACCTTGTCTCTAACTGTTTGCCATCAACAGCAACCAAATAAAGACACACCCAATGGTCCAGTTAAAATAAGGTTTGACCCGGACATAATTGCAACAGAAATTATTTTTAGTGCATTTTATTCAGAATTTTGTGCCGAACAACATATCAAAAGTATAGAAAAATCTAAGTGGTGGAACATGGGGAAAATTGAGATTTTTTATTAATTAGCATATTTAGAGGGAATACCATATTTGTAAAATATTGTTTTCACAAACAAACCTAGCAAGTAACATGTCTATAGATAGATATGAGTGAAAAAGCATACTAGGACCATCATTTGATGATTTGACAGCTCCTATGTCATTTACATAGCTTAATTTCAGCTGGCAGTTCTAATTAGTTTAATAACATGTAGTGTATACGTATACACCATGTCAAAATCACTAAAGGCATGTTACATGTTTACCGGTATAGGATTGAAATGGAAAACTACTTTTATATTAACAAACTCATATTAAGCAATATATGTGTTTAGTCATCAGCATAATTAACATGTATATTACATAAAATTATAATCAACATATTCAAATTTGATAACATTTTAATACAAATATATGCAGGTTATATTTCATTTGATTTGCAGTACAGTGGGAAATAAATTTAGCGTGCTTGTTATTATCAATCCTCTCATGTAGAATGTATCAAAGAGTCTTAAGTAATTAGTAATTAGCATATACAAGGTTTATCAATCTCCCATGCAAGTAATATGTCTTTGGCAAGGTCTTGAATTGACAAATTACATAGGCTACCATGGACCTTTTAATATCATCAAAGACTGTTTGGTAACTCAAGTGCCTGTTTTGTTATTATGCCACAAAAAAAATCAAGGTATTAGATCTTAGCAGTTGCATCTTGCCTAAAAAAAAAAAAAAAAAAAACTCTATAGGCATAATGATAATTATGCATCTAACCAACAATGTTGCAAAAGTCATTACTTTGGTCATTGTGTACTTCTAATACCAATGTATCACCCTGTACCAATATGTACATATTGTTCTCGTATATCATACTGATATCAAGTCAACTTCGGAGGAACACAGTTTTCCCATACACTTTTGTGTTAAGCTGAGTGTACTTATACTGAGGGTCAACAAGGGAATGCAAGTATTATGGGATGTCCATTCCCTTCATTATTCTCGTCACTAAACTATACTGCCAATCTATTTCTTATCTTATTTTTTTTAACGTATTCCCATCTTCAAATTTTCTGCTTCAATTCTACCAATATCATTACTTGTTGTTGTTGTTGTATTTTATTTATTAACGTGTCCTATGTGGACTTAAAATATACATTTGTTTATATGATCGAGTACTATTGTTATTAAAACTTGCCACATTCAACCCCTTGGGCTTATAAGACACAAATCCAACTTGTTGCAAAATAAATAAATACATAAAGAAAGAAACATTTTTTTTTCAAGTGTGAGGAGTATATCTTACAAATTATACATTGTCTCCTCATTGTTTCTCTTGCTATAAGCATCAAAGATAAAGTTTGCCAACAGGTCATGTGTTTTGATCATAAGTAGTTCAATCTTATCAATGATTTGAAAAGCACTGAAATAGCCAAACTGTTTTGTTAACCATGTTATATTTGATAGCCTCATCAATAAGACTGTTTTCCTTTTTCATACACTCTCTCTGCCAGTATTTCACCATCATGTTATTAACAAAATTTGACAGTGGTTGCCTACCTATGTTTGTCTTTTGCTAGATCAAACTTACCATTGGGTTGAAATTCTATCCCTAGATGCTTAAAGCTATATACGATCTCGGTATCCAATTGATGTTTTAATAATCTATTATTTCTATTAAATATTAATACCTTTGTTTTCTCTATATTGTTTAACATGCATAGTTATCTTACAAGGGAGGTATTTGATGATGAAAGGGATGTATTCAAGTACTACAATACCTAGTGACAGACATACTACTCACAGTGGTATTCAAAAAATGTACACTTATTGTACATTACATGTAATCTGCAATACTATTGTTTAGCTTACTTTGGAGTGATGATGATTGAAAAGTTCACTCAAAATCGAACGTCAATAACTATTTATGGACAAAAAATATGTAGGATTACTAATAATTAGTCCCTGACGGACGAAGTCCGGGACGGGGACTTATGGATTGGGTTCCATCTGTCTGTGTGTCTGTCCGTCCGTCCAGAGCCGTTTCTTGGAGATGCCTGGACCAATTTTTTTTCAAACTTGGTACAGGGGCAACATACAATGGCATACATATGCACGTCAATTTGTTTCCTTATACGATCCAATATGGCCGCCTAGCAGCCGTTTTGTTTGCAAATTTTCCCAGTCTAAAACCATAACTAAGACATACTTGAACAGATCTCATTCAAATTTGGTATTAGGACAGTGTTCTGTGACATACATGTGCATATTCATTGTTGTTGTGATACGATCCTAATATGGCTGCCTAGCAGCCATTTTGTTTGCAAATTTTCCATGTCCAAAGCCATAACTCAGACATGCTTGAACAGATCTCATTCAAAATTGGTATTAGGACAGTGTTCTATGACAGACATGTGCATATCCATTTTCATCATGATACGATCAAATATGGATGCCTGGCAGCCATTTTGTTTGCGAATTTTCCATGTCCAAAGCCATAACTCAGACATGCTTGAACAGATCTCATTCAAAGTTGGTATTAGGACAGTGTTCTATGACATAAATGTGCATATTCATTGTTGTTGTGATACGATCCAATATGGCCGCCTGGCAGCCATTTTGTTTGCGATTTTTCCATGTCCAAAGCCATAACTCAGACATGCCTGAACAGATCTCGTTCAAAGTTGATATTATGACAGTGTTCTATGACATGCATGTGCATTTTTGTCGTGATACGACCCCCCCATACCCGACCCATCCTTTATTGTTGTAGGCATGTTCCATGTCCAACAAGCAGACACAACATATCTAAGTCTGTTTGATTTAGGTTCACAAGTGTTGTTGCGTGATCCTTAAAACCCAATCATAGTGGGGACTACATGTATGTCATTCTCAATGACTTGTTTTTTTTCAAACCAATCATTTCGGAAACTCAATTTGCAAACGACATTAATCGTTGTTGTCATTGATGTCATTACAACTGGTTAGTGAGACAGCGATTGAAGCAAAATCACAGATCACGATGTAAACGGGCTACAAACTATCTTGACTTTGTTGATGACTCACCTTGAAACAAACAAATAGAACACCACCTTGACTAATAACAAATGCAAGTAATTCTCACATTTGCTTGAACATAAAATGAAACTAGAGCAAAATAGAGAAGTGACAAATTTCATCCGAGTTTGAATGCCAAATTATAGGCAGAAGACAGGACCAGTACCAGTATGTACCTATGCGAACCCAACTTTGTAATGTTTGTGTACCGTATTAGTACATACTATTACCCCACTTTGTGCTGAGAAAATCAAGCAGAAAGACAGAGTGACATGATTAGGTGTTAGAGTGGCCTTTTAGTTTTAATTTATAGTTAGGATAACATTTTTACTAAGCCATGATTCTTAAAGGCCTAGTGGGCATTAGGATTAAAATCTAGGTCTGGAAAAATTTGTCTGACAAAGCTATAAAGTTGGTGCTGAACAAATGAATAATGCTGTTAATCTCCCCACTGATAGATAACACTAATGCAAAAACCTAGGTTTGAATCACAAGTGTTTACAGGTGCCCCCACATTGTGTTCGTTGCCTCATGATAGATCCACCACTGGTTAATGACTCGTTAACCAAACTGAGTGTACATTTACAGGGAAAGCTGGAGTGTTAACAAAAGAAGATATACCAGAGGAACTTGACGCAGAAGATTCACAGTAAGTTTATATCTATATTAATTGATTGATAAAGTTATTAAAAGTGGCCACATGGATAAGGATTGGGTAATCTATATATTTTGTATTTTTAATTTATAAAACAATAATATCATGCCCTTCCTACCTGAAAAATCGATGTGAAACAACATAGACCAAGACTTTTTTTGTAACTCAATACAGTGCAAAAAGCTAAAAAAAAATGTGCAAAACATTTATTATTGTACATGCAATAACAAGCATTTTACACATTGATTTGTAATTTATTGAGTTACAAAGAAAGACTTGGCATATGTTGATTCACATTTATTTTTTCAAGTAGGAAACCATGATAAAATTGTTTTATAAATTGAAAGTACAAAAAGTAAATACCCAATCTTCATCTATATGGCCTAGAATTGATATAAAGAATCAACACAGTTGAGGTATTCAAAACTGAAGTTACCTTGATATAACACTGTATTTGCCATAATGTAACACATTGACATTCATGTATAAATCACAATGTTTTCAGTAGATGCAGACACTCACATAATATGTAATTACTACCAAACTAGAGTGATCTTAGAGTTTCAAATCGGCAGCATGATGTTTTCACGTCTCTCACGATGCTTTTTGTTACAAAATACATAAAACAAACTACAGACATTGATAGAACGCAAACATATAAAGTGATACATTTTGTCTCACTGTGATCACAAATCACCATCACTGTCAGATGAAACAAGGAAGATTAAAACACAAAATGGTTTATTTACATGTGTGTTAACAATGAGATAAAATGTGATATTTCATGTACATGCCTGTCCATAGCAAAAAATATGTGAGGTGTAACATGATATAATAATAATTAAATGTTATTCCCCCAATATAATATTTTTCTTCGTTCAGGCAAGGGAAATACAAGTGACCTAAGGGGCCTTTGTCAGTACTCGTCTAGTGACTCGTAGTGACAACCCTTAGGTCACAAATATTTTCCAGCTGAATGAAGAAAAATATTGGAGAATAACATAATTATATCAACACCAGTAATATCAAAGAAAAATCGGGGAAAAGTAATGACAAATTTATAACATTCTGACTCATATTTTGAACACAGCAAGACCAGTGATGTAGACACGCATTGTCATGACATAGACATGCATATTGCGACGTAGAGCGACCACAGTATATATATATACCATATTTTTTTGTTCAACTTGACTCGTGCATGGTATAATATTAATATACAGTAACATAATATCATTAAAAGTGGCCAATGATGGCGTTTTTCATAATAATTGCCTCTTATTTTATTTTCCATCAGAAATGCCTATTCCTTTATGAACCCAGTTCGAGTGACCACGAATGGTAATAAGGATCCTGTACTGATTGGAGAAGAAGTAGATTTAAGAGAGTCAGGTGTTGATAATAATTTGGCTGCTGCAGTGTCAACAGATGATGTGAAAATAGAAGACAATTCAACCACTGCACTTTAATTTACATATAGTCTATGGCTTCGAATCCCAAGATCTCTCTTTACCCTGTATAGCGCAACGAGAAATCGTGATTCAAAAGTTGTTCATGCAAATGAGTAAACCTCCAACTATTAGAATGATGTATAAGCAGCTACCTGATTGGACAAAGGCACCATATGTTGAAATTATGTAAAAAGCCCCAATAAACACGAACTCATCATTGGGCAGAATTCTGTGATTGATTAACAAAGATGTGATGGTAATGACTGCAGTGCGGATGGCTTCCATAGAATTTTAAATTTCATATCAGGACCTAATTCAGCTAGACATGAAAGAGATTTGAAATTGGAAATACTCTATACTAGTCAATGTACATTTGTATTGCATAATCATTCTAAAGAAAGCACGTCTATGCAAGTTTTGAATTCTTTGTAAAAATGTAACTTTAGATAGATGAGTTGTCTATTCATACATCAAAACAAAAAAATTGAATGCAAATTTTGCACAATGAGATCATAGTAGTGTAACTTGGTTCAAATATGATAATGTCCCGTAGACTGGACTTTGTACAAAAATTTGATTCCGATTATATGAACAGCATGGGTGTTTTTTACTCCATGTAACCCGAAAGATCCAGTCTTTGTTTCTGTTTTTGTTATATGTGGTTAACAAGTTAGTGGACCATCGACTTGATCTTTCAGACTATACTCCATGCAATGTGAACTGTTGAAAAGTTTCATTTTAATGTACGGCATCAAATCACTTCCTACTTTTTGTATGTAACTACTGTATATGTATATATATCATTCTCTAAAGACTACCATTGGTGTACATTTTATATTGCCCTAGCTAGCAGCGACATGTTGTTCCCAACCATTCAATTTACTCAGTATTGATAATTACTGTAAACTTAGGGAGTTTTTTCGCTACCAGAAATTTTTGTGATTTTCAGGTTGCTAATTAGTTCCCCCCCAAAATTATATTTATGCACATTATTGAGCCTCATACTGTGTACAGATGACATTTCTGCCAACATAAACCTTCGCATTTTTCATTGTCGGCAAATTGAGTGAAAACTTGTCTTACAAAAATTTCTAGGTTTGCAGTATTTGAAGTACATGGACAGTCTGATTTGGTAGGTGACACACCTTCATTGGATTGCTCTCCAGTGATAGTATTACATTTTAAAGGTCACAAAATAGATAAAATATACAACTTTTCTTGCCATTTTATCAGGCTTCCTCACAAAAATAATGAGATTCAGAGATTTAGGCTAATATTGCTAGATTTCCCCCTCCAGTACTGGAATTGCCCATAACTGATATCCAAAGATAATGCAACTGATTGACAGATGATGAATAATTAAACATATCGTTACATCAACCTCCCTCTAGGCTGAACACATAAAAATCATGTTATCTCATGTAGCATGATTTAACAGATAACATTGGTTCTTTGTCAATCAGATACTCCCCTCTAGTTTTGCCATGCCTTCATTTACGTATACATAGTGGATAGTCCTTGAAAGGTAAAATGTTATAAATAAAGATGCACTACTAGGCAACACAACCAAATATATTAGGCTTGCTTGCTATTATAGTTAGAATTAGTTCCAAACTCGAAACATATGGCACTGGTAATTCAGCCTTCAGTTAAACAGTATCTTTGTTTAAACTGCACATTACATTCTCAAATCAATGTAGTGTACGTTTGTAGTATTTACAACCATTGCAGTATTTATGATTGATATCAGAATGTAAAACAGTGAATATATTTGGCCAGTTAAAACATTCATATTCCAGTTTTACGACCTTATTTCATACACTATTACCTCTATGCATTTTTTATTTCATAAACTGGGCAGTGTTGACTCAATGTTGGAATCAAAATCCAGACATTTGGAAAATTAATTATGCAAATGTATTGTAATGAATAATAAAGGATGTTAGACAAGTTTTAATACATATTGTATGTCGTCATCCCGTGTTATTATTTGTGGTAATGAACAATAACATATAATTCTATTTCGTTTTTTCCAACCTTCAACAATTTTGTCGCAACTTATATTTTTGTACCCGATACTATTTCGATCAGGATTTTAATTAATATTTGTTACCTGCCCCTAAACAGACACATGTTGCAAGTCATAGTGTATAGGAGGGCTTTGGCTGAGTAATGGGTGTGCAGAGACACGCATAAACTTGCTGAACAGTACAAAAACGATTGAAAAGCTATGCGACCACTGTTTGCAAAACAATACAAACTGAACACGTCCAAAGAGCACGTAAGCTGCCCATGAAAAACCTGAAAGAAAAACCTGTAATTCTTAGGAAAAATATATTGATAACACGCATAGAACGACCCTTGTCAAGATATATGTCCTTGCAGTAATTTCTTGCATTCATGCTTAAAATGTGCCTGGCTAAGCTGCTGTTCTTTGTTGTTGTAGGCATGTCCAACAAGCAGACACAACATATCTAAGTCTGTTTGATTTAGGTTCACAAGTGTTGTTGTGTGATCAGAGTAGTGATAATTCCTTAAACCCAATCATAGTGGGGACTATGTCATTCTCAATGACTTTTTTTTTTTCGAACACTCAATTTGCAAACGACATTAATCGTTGTTGTCATTGATGTCATTACAACTGGTTAGTGAGACAGCGATTGAAGCAAAATCACAGATCACGATGTAAACGGGCTACAAACTATCTTGACTTTGGTGATGGCTCACCTTGAATCAAACAAATAGAACACCACTCTATCTGACAAATAACAAATGCAAGTAATTCTCACATTTGCTTGAACATAAAATGAAGCTAGAGCAAAATAGAGAAGTGACAAATTTCATCCGAGTTTGAATGCCAAATTATAGGCAGAAGACATATAGCTATGTATTAACTATATAACCAAATCTATTATTATGTAAATTAAGCGTTCATCGTTTTTCATTAATTTATATCATTTTTTCATTCCTTTTATGATACGTGAGTATAAAAACTTGTCATTCATTTGAATACCTCCATATGACACTGCGTGCATGATCAGTCCTCCAATCCGGTGTGATTTATCTTTGTGCACGATATTCTGCCGACGATTTAGGCCTCATTTTGTTGCTTAGAAGTTTCGTTGAAATGTCAATCAAACTAGTGATCGACTGCGATGCTGGAATCGACGATGCACAGGCCATAATGATGGCTGTATCGAGGCCTAACGTAGAGATACTAGCAATCACCTGTGTTAAAGGTAACGTGGCAGTACGACAAGTTTGTAGAAATGTACTCAAAGTTTTGGATGCGTGTGATCAACTTCAGAAGGTCAGTAAATTATGATATTATAACACTTCTCGACATGATTAGTATTGATATTATCCGACACTGTTTTTTTTTTCATACAAAAGATTTGTTTTTTGTTTATTGTTTCCTTTTTCTTACTAAACTCCTGCAATGGTAGTAACTGCCGGGCACTCAATTTGAATGGACCAATCACATAACCTGATTTGATCACTACGGCTGTGACTGTTTGTCATACAAGGTTGGGAATACACCATCATTAATCAAACATAGGAACCCGGAAGTACACACCCAGTTACTAAACATGACACACTAAAGATGGACTGAGCTACTTTCATAATAGCAAGAAATGCATTAGTCTTGCTGCTAGACGTTCGGGCTTTCTTTCGATGCTATAACTATAAGCGAACGAAGTTCGCATGTGAGGGCTTGCCCGAACAAATGTCATTTTCAGACCGGACATTCCATTGAGATTACGATAAGCGGTGGGTTGGACCATATATGCATATATATACTTTAATATATTCAATCTCTGCATGCAGGTGTTGACAAACACATTTATGTCATTACTATGTCTTATCAGTTTATGGTAATTGTGTTTGATGAGTGTGTAGACGTTGTCATTCACACATTTTAGTTAACGCATTGGTGGTTATTTTTACAAGCCCCTCCTTAAGATGAATATGCATGAAAATTTAGCTATTGTCCTCTGTTTGTGCTTGTCGCTAATACGGTTCTCTGATTGGCAGTTATTTATATCCTGATGACATTCGCTAGACCTCGGATGTTCCATCCTCGATAGTGTTGTTCGGCTGTGTGTCGTATTTTATCGGAAGAACATCCGAGGGCGCTAGCTGATAGACCAGAAATGCATTAGAAATCGGGTTAAGTGATTGGTCCATTCAAATTGAGTGCCCGGGAGTTAGGAACATATTCTAACGAGATTTTACAATGCAGGATGGTAAAGCTTGAAATAGTCAGAATTGATGCCTTTCCGTGACTATGACGTCAATTGCGACTGGTAAATATGTGACTTCTAAGTAAGCATGTTTGTTCTAGAAAGATGAATTTTTACTGATCAGAAGTCAAATCGATATCAGGAATTTGCAAAGATCCTAAGCGAGAAACAGTGAACATTATCATGGAAGTATAACCCACTTATACTTCCATGACATTATCATTAGTACACGGAAAATTTGTGATGTGTACCAATTGAATGCTAATTTTACACAACGGTGTCTTGAAGTTGTTCGCCTGAATCTAGACCGTCGGACGTAAAGTTTCATTCAATCGCAGGGTCTATGATTAACTAAAGCGCAAACCAGCAAGATCACAATCTCTTGCTACATTGTGTATATTGAAATAAACACCGTACTGCGACTAGACGCAGACACGGCGGGTGCAATGTATTGACATATCTACGGTGTCCAGTGCGTGACATCACTTGGCCTCTTGATGCCACGCATTGTGGCCGACTAGGACATACAAAAAAGAGAGACGTGCTCTCACCAAGGAGTGGCTGCCATAAAAAAGAAACGTTCTCTCATCACGAAAGAGTGGCTCCCATTAACAGCGAGATGTGCTTTCACTAATGTGGGCGTTCCCAATCAAAAAGTTATGTCCCCTCTTCAACGGGCGCATGTATCATTTTGATTGGGGAACCCACTGTTTGACAGAGGACCCCTCATTTTGATACACCACGTCTTTTTTTGTCCAAGTCGGCCACATACACCTCACATATGTATTTCGTGTCTGTATGGTGGTCCTTTAGTTCGGTCAAAAATTGCAAGAAACTGTACATGTGTTCATTCCATCTTGCTATGTTATAAAATGTGGCATGTGGCATAAATATCTTATTGGTTTCTGCGTGGTTGTATGTATCAGACAGAACCAGAGAACTGTAACTTAAAATGGGCTTTATGTATTGTATGAATATAATTGACTTTTGAGATTACATTTGAAGCACCATTAGTCAAAGTAAACAACCATATCTATCATGATAGTGAACAAAAACACTTACAGTTTGCAGTCGAAAGCTCCCAACTTATTATATTATGCTGTGTTGTATGTGTATATATATTAAATTATAACTCAACTATATTGTTAGTTTTATCTAAAGGAGTTTGCTGATAGTTTGATGATAGTGGTAGATTGACAATGATATCGATGTTGACATTAAATTCCAGATCCCCGTATATCAAGGAGCGGAATCACCCCTTATTAGCAGAGACGACCTGAAACCAACTGATTTTCATGGCAAAGATGGTCTAGGAAATGTGCCATTCATTGAAACACCTGGCGATCAGTACGTATCAGATGGTCATGCTGTCAACAAGTTAATCGAATTGGTAAAACTACATCCAGGGGAACTGACCATCGTTGCTCTGGGACCTTTAACGAATTTGGCTTTAGCTCAAAGATTGTACCCTGATTTCAGTAAACGTGTCAAAATGATCAGTGTAATGGGAGGAAACATAGAAGGTGAGTGCATTCTTGTTGGCGCTGTATATACATGCCATACAGGATTTGTCGGATGGGTAAACCAATGAAAACGGTGGCTTGGATGTTTTATTGTACAATAAGCTTACTTATCTACGCGAGTAGTTACAAACACTCACACACACACACACACACACACACACACAAACACTCACACACACACACACATAATCATTGCGTATGTATGTATGTATGTATGTATGTATGTATGTATGTATGTATGTATGTATGTGTGTGTGTGTGTGTGTGCGTGCGTGTATGCATGTATGTATGTATGTATGTATGTATGTATGTCTAGGTAGGTAGATAGGTAGGTGGGTAGGTAGGTAGGTACAAGTACTAGTAGGGAGATGTGGCAGGTAGGTTGGTATAGGTGGGTATTTGTATATTAATATATCGTGTATCTGCGTCTCTACATATTTGTACCTTCAGTATGTGTCTGTGAGGGACAGACAGGGATGGAGAGAGAGTGGGCGACAGGCAGGGTGGAGGGAGAGAGAGAGAGAGAGAGAGAGAGAGAGAGAGAGGCTCTACATTTTTTTATTCCAAGTGACGTCATAGCTTTATTTTATTTGTGTCAACTATATAGGTGTTGGAAACATAGCAATATCAGCAGAATTTAATTTCTTTATGGATGTGGAAGCTGCTCATATAATACTGAATGATTTCCAGTGTCCGCTGTATATTTCCAGCTGGGAGCTGTGTCTTAAATCTTGTGTTGAATATGTAAGTACACTGAATGCAAGTTTTTTAAATCCATATTATTATGTGAATATATAACATTTATCTTCAGAGGTCATGGACCCAACGATGAAAAGCGACTGATTCCCACTACCCCCCTCCCCCTACACACACACACACACACACACACACACACACACACACACACACACACATACATACATACATACATACATACATACATACATACATACATACATACATGGACTACTTGGCTAATAATGGATGTACTCTGGCTCATTCAAGTTACAAGCACAAACGCTACAAACACTACGGAAACTGTAGGTGTCAAAATGTCTACATTTCGGCCAGAAACTGGGGAACAAATGATTACATTCCGCCAGACATTGGAAATCAAAAGTCTCGGCAAAATCCGAAAATCGGCTACTCTGAAAATGCATGGAATCGGAAGTCGAACGTGTATTTAAACCAAGTCAAACCTATACATAATGCTTAAAAATGCAAGATTCAAAAGTTTTTGAGTCAGATATACATGTATTCCCTTACTATGTGAGGGGAACTGATCAGCATACCGTATGCACGTACGTATAGTAGCCCCCCTGTACTGTAAAGGTTGATACAACGGAGTATTTTAGGTATCCGTCATTACATGATTTAAGACCTGGTCGGAGGAATTGCTTTGAAAATCCAGAAAATCTGAGTAACCTCCCCGCCTGGCTTGAACATTTTCCGTACCCCCCCCCCCCCTCCTTGACTCAAAACATTTTCGTAATCCCTCCCCCACATACATACATACATACATACATACATACATACATACATACATACATACATACATTGTACATACATACATACATACATACATACATACATACATACATATATTGTACATACATACATACATACATACATACATACATACATACATACATACACACACACGCACACACACACACACACACACAATTGGAAATTAGGTGATATTAGTTGAATCGAAGTTTGAGGGAGCCAGGTGGGGTGGTTGCTGGAAGCCGCCACCCCCCCCACCCCCACCCCATCCTGCCCTTGGAGATTTCAGAAATCTCATGGACTAAAGAATGCTTTCTGGTGCTATTTTAACTTGTCAAGGTAGTAATAATACTACATAAAATTTGAGTTGCTCCCCCCACCTTTCACGCCTCAGATTTTTAGTAGTCCCCCTCTTTCACGCCCCAGTTTTTGCATACGTCGCAAAAAAAATGTGACGTGTATATGTCTAAAATGATGCGTCGACGCGTCACCCTTGTGTAAAGTTTGAATGAAATCAATTATTGCATGTCTGAGAAATCACGTGCGCATGGCGCACGGATACACAGACGACGACGACGACGACGACGACGACAATGATGATGATGATGATGGTGATGGTAATCATGATCACGATGATCATGATGACGTTGTTGTTGTTGTTGTTGTTGTTGTTGTTGCTATTGTTGTTTTCCCTAAGTGAGATGACAAACTAATTACAACTTTAATATTTGTCAACTTTATTATGGTAGGATTGGTACCTGAATTTGATAGAAACGGAAACGAAGAAAGGGCGGTTTTTGAATGATATTAGTCAGCACACCATTAATTATTATAAGTCGGAGAGGGTAAGAATCTCTATCTTATTTCACGAATTAACGATTCTGTTATTAGATAATAGAAGTATGTGTGTGTGTGTCCATCATATTTCACCTTTCCACGGTGCCAATATATCAACATGTTAAAACTGGAACTGGAACTTTTTTATGTATGTTTTGTCAGTAGGTACAATAACTTATTCTTAATTAACATCGTACACTGTGAAAAAATATTACGTCAACTGGAGGTTCACGTATTTTTTATAGCTCTATGTTTGATAAATCAAATCAAATTGATTTTTTTGGTCCGTACCCAAAAATCAGCGCCCTCAATGGTGAGCACGTTTTCAACTTGTTTTGCACTCTTACGGATAATATCAACCACTGGTTAACATGTACACTGTCTAATTTTTTGGCATTTAAACCAACTTCAGAGAATATATTGTGGTTGCCTGTCCACAAAACCATATTCCAGTTACAACTAGTATACTCTTAGCATGGTGACAGATTCAAAACCAAGCTTTCGCGCAAGATTTAAATTTGTCACTACACTTCCTATTAATAATATTGACCACTAAATAACAGCTACAATGTCTTTTTTTAAGTAATTGACCAATTTTTAGTGAATATATTATTTGGTAATTAGGCCTAATAAAAAATTGTGTGGTTTCGATAGGTAGATTTTTCTTATTTGTTCTTTATATATTTTTCATATGTGAGTGTCTAGTTCAGGTAATCCGTTGTTTTCATATGTGAGTGTCTAGTTCAGGTAATCCGTTGTTTTCCATATGCTCTATTTGTTGATGGTTTCTTCCCGTCAGATGTTCAGCCAATACAGATTGGACGAACAGTTTTATATTGTCTTTTTAAGTTGTTGTAAGTTTACTCATCCACGCTGTTTAAATTTCTTGAAGACTTCACAATTTTCGCGATTTTATTATCTTTGTCTTGAATACATCAAGAGTTTAGGGTTGGCAGTGAAAAACTAGATGCAGTCGGTACCAAACAATTTTTTTTCTAGACCTTAGAAGAAAAAAATGACACAGTTGCAGCTAGTGCGCGTGTTAAATAATCAATTCATATCATAACATCAGATTGGTTTGCTGTTCATAACTTGCTTTGATACACGCCACCGCCAACTTTTTACTAAGGCAATAATGTCAAAGATTATTTTCTGAGAAACAATTTTTTGTTTTGTTTTGTTACCGTGGGTACCTGTCAACAGTCGATTTTCCGGTTCCAAGATGCATTGCGCCAGAGGACTTGTTTTGTTTTGTCTTTATTACATTTGAAATAATATTTTCATCAGGAAATGATGGTAAGACATGTTCACCTCTTTGATTATGGCTGATTTTATAGAACAAAGACTGAACGCCGTCAATGCAGCGCTTGCAAACCCCTCAGCGTGTACACAATACATGGCATTGTATGGAGAGACGCGCAATGCATCTTTGAACCGGCAACAGGTCTATAATATTTTATCTCATGCTAGAGTGTTAAAGAAGGTCGACTTATTCTTACGCGAGCCTAAGGTAGTGCCATTTCGGATCCAAATGGTCTTTGCCCTAACGCTATAAAGCAATAGAATATGTAGAGGAATGCACACTCTGATTAGATTTCAAATTGATTGTGATTCGTTCTAGCTGGGTCCTAAGTCTTTTGATCATTCCGCTATATTCCTATCAAGTTCTACAGTCAGAAAGATTTCGACCAGTGATGGTGGAACAATTAAATATTATCCTCAACATTTTCCTTCGTTCGGCTGACAATATCAGGGACCTAAGGGACCTACTCGTCTAGCGACTCGTAATGACAAACCCTTAGATCACCAGTATTTTCTGGCTGAATGAGGTATACATGTAAAATATAGGGATATAATACAATTGTACCTCTCTTGGCATAATATATTAAATTTTTGAAACACTAATCATTAGCACCTTACTTCCATTCACGCACAAGCCATTTCTCGTGGCTCCAATTATATTCCCCGAAGAAGGCCATCTGTGTATGGCCGAAACGTCGGAAAATAAAGCTATTCTAAACCGTAGACAAACAGACTTGTTTTTTCTTTCAAATCCATTACTAATCATGAACGTTGTTTGCAACTTTCCGGCTCATTATTTGAGTACGCACAAACCAGACACGGGTTGAACGACCAGAATATATCATCCATATTTTCTGTTCAATGGCAATAACTTGGCTTGAGTATGGTATTATTGCGACATATTTTATCATTATATATTATCTAGGCACGTTGTGAAATGTCCGGTTATGACGGTTTATGGATTCTGTGCGACCCCATCGCAATGGCTGTGGCACTAGACAGTACAGTAATTAAAAGGAAGAAAGTGGCATATGCAACTGTTGAAATGCAAGGCTCTGTTACCCGTGGAATGATGGTTATTGACTGGAACAATGCACTACAGAAAAGACAACGCGTTAACTTAGTATTCGAGACTGATGTGGCGCTGTTGAAGAAAATGATGGAAGATGCGGCATGCATGTGCGGAAAGCAAAATCCGGACAACTAGCACGGACATCATTTCGGATTCCAGGATTTGCACACTACTAGTTTTGAGGGTTACATTTACGTATAACGGTCAAGATCAAACCTTAGGTCAGGCTTTTATTGTGGAATCATACAGTAATATGCAAATGTGTAGTAAACAATCTAAACTGAACGAGATACAACAGAGATTTTACTTCTTAAAATTCTAGTTATGCTAATGACCATTTTGACTTAGAGAGAGAAACACAAAAGACACAACTGTAAATAAACTGTAAACCTGTCGTTGTACCGATAGCAATTTGGCATTCATAATATGTCAAACGGTCGATTTCGAGGTGACAGTGATGGGAATTTTACTTGTATTGCAAATCGTGGTGCAGTCTTGTAGATTGTATTTCGGTTTAAACTGTAATAGACTTGTACTCTTTAGTTCAACTATTTTCAGTGGGTACCGGGTGATATTCATTACTCTTATCATTTCCCATTAAGTTGCGATTTGAAGTTATCTTGTCCCGAGGTGTCTGTCAACGCCGAGAGTAATATATGCAACTTGATATTTGATCTAAGTATAAATGGAATTACGTATTTGGACTTGTGCACTTACATTTCACCAGTGTAATAGTTTTGAGTTTTGTAGGACATGATAGTATTGTGGGGTTTTTTTCTGTGTTATTTTCCCTGTCTGACTGGCAGGTGTTTGGGATATTCAAAGACAGCAGACAAATTATTTTAATTGATTAATTGATGAAGCCTTATATGAACTAATACTTCTGGAATTATACTAAGGGAACCTTCAGTATTTACAAGGGGGAGGGCCGGAGGAATCGGGGGGGGGGTCACATTTTGCATTACAATATTTGGGGGAGGGCCACATTTTACAATCCGTAGTTTTGTGACCAAATTAAATATTCAATCATTGTCAATCTGTTTTGTGTGTTTTGAGATGTAAACGTGAGATGAGCACTCAACGAGTACTTTACATGCCAAAATACAAAAATAAAAATACACATACTGTAAGAAATTGTTTAATAAAACGATGCATTTTGTTGAGTGTACCATCACACCTTATCACTCACACTGTCGTTGTTAAAATATGATAATGGTGGTGGTGGTGGTGGTGGTGATGATGATGGTGATGATGATGATGATGATGATGATGATGATGATGATGATGATTTAGTTTTGAACGTCATAGGGAACACGGGCAGTGATACATGTACTGACGCAAGTAGTAACAGTGAGTCAGATTAGAGTGACACTGGAATGGCAATTCTCCAATTCCACAAAATGTTGTCCACACACTCTTTCCTGAAGTAACATAGACATTTTCTCCGCTACCCTTGAAAAACTACCAACACACTCCTGACCAGCTGTTTTGTCACATCCACAGACTTTCAATTCTGTAACTATTAGTTGACAATCGAAAGTCTTCATTTAGGCTTTTTTCATATTGAAATAGACGACCGCTACTTGAAGATTTCATCATTACCGTATTGCAGAAAAGACGGCTGATTGCATATTTAATATGATCTACATGTTGGTGTCAGATCACCGATTGGTTTGAAGGTACATACATGATAAATTGTGGAGAAGCAGTGAGAAAATCATATTTGATGTCCGAATAGCCTTGGTTCAATATTAAAGTCACTCTATATTGTAAATTATCATCAAAATTTTATTAAATAATTGTAAAAAGCTAAACATTAATTACTAAATTGGTATAGTCGGCTCGTTCATTACATAGACCTCCTTACATAAAATGATATGGTCAAACGAAAAGTTTTAGCACCCATTTCGATGATGAACAATTATCCTGTTTAGGCTGTTAGTCCTGCTTGCATACGGAGTAAGTCGGCTCTTCCTTCTCCGTCACGGTGTTGAGTGTTAAACGCGTGCACCTGCAAGCAGGACTAGTATCCTGTCAGAACCAAAAGTCGACAGCCGACGCGTACAGTTGCCTTTCTATTAGAGTGGCATTGATCCCGTTCTTCTGAAATACTCAGAAGACTTCTCTCGTTTAGATTTCAAAATCCGTTCAAGAGATTTCGAAAAGGACCGTACACAAGCGGAGTTGCTAAAATACAAACTCCATGATCACATCTTTTGTAAGTATTCATTGCAGACTTGAATGCCTTGTATATGTTAATTTTGTTGTATTGTCATGTGTGTTGGCGATTTTTCGCCCAAAACTCAACATATAATCTATACACTGAAAGTTTATTTTTAAACTAGACAGACTATTACGTTGCATTACATGTATATAAGCTTACACTCGCATGTTAATGTTTCTTAACAGACCATGTGTGATTTCCTCCAGCCCCACCCCTTGTAAATACTGAAGGCTCCCTAAGGAAATATCTATAATAGAGAACTTGCAATCCAGACTGAGCATGCTCAGACAAAAAGGACTATGGGATTATCTGTGGTTATCATTATACCTAATCTGGAGCTACCGATAAAATAAACCACCCACGATGGTCAGGGTGACTATGAATCGATTATTTGTGGTTACACCAATGTAAGGTATTATTGTCCTACTTCATCCCTGGGTCAAGTGTATACATTCTTGTTTCGATCGAGGTTGATGCACCATCTGCTCCAGATCGTATACATGGTTGAAAGATGTGAAGTGAGCAGACGATCGTGACTGTATATTTTTGCAATAAAGCTTGCAGATGATGTGTATTTTTAGTGATCACCTCCTTGTTTTGATATAATAATCTTCAGATTCAATGAAAATATCAATATAAACACTTGAAACCCCTGAAAACAGTCTTTCTCGGTGTAGAACAACAGTGTGTCAGTATCCATTAGGTAGCTTCCTGGTTTACCTTACATCGACGTTGGTGGCGCACTTTCGAAACAAAGCGCATGTGCGGCCAGACGATCGACCGATTAATTACGTAAATTGCTCATTAATATTCATGGAACTTTTAACAAAACTTAATCAGTTCTTGCCATTTCTCAATGGAACAGTTGTGTCAAATTTCGTTTGAATTGAGCCAGCCAATTTGGAGAAAACGATGACACAGATACACACACAGAGACAGAGACAGAGACAGACAGACACACATACACACACAGAGAGACTTTCACCCACTAATACATTTCTTCCTTACGGAA
>NC_135554.1:11970750-12013250 GCF_964340395.1 Glandiceps talaboti
GTCTGTTTGATTTAGGTTCACAAGTGTTGGCAGCCATTTTGTTTGCGAATTTTCCATGTCCAAAGCCATAACTCAGACATACTTGAACAGATCTCATTCAAAGTTGGTATTAGGACAGTGTTCTATGACATACATGTGCATATCCATTTTTGTCGTGATACAATCCCTCATTCCCGATCCATCCTTTATTGTTGTAGGCATGTTCCATGTCCAACAAGCAGACACAACATATCTAAGTCTGTTTGATTTAGGTTCACAAGTGTTGTTGCGTGATCAGAGTAGTGATAATTCCTTAAAACCCAATCATAGTGGGGACTATGTCATTCTCAATGACTTGTTTTTTTTCAAACCAATCATTTCGAACACTCAATTTGCAAACGACATTAATCGTTGTTGTCATTGATGTCGTTACAACTGGTTAGTGAGACAGCGATTGAAGCAAAATCACAGATCACGATGTAAACGGGCTACAAACTATCTTGACTTTGGTGATGACTCACCTTGAATCAAACAAATAGAACACCACTCTATCTGACAAATAACAAATGCAAGTAATTCTCACATTTGCTTGAACATAAAATGAAACTAGAGCAAAATAGAGAAGTGACAAATTTCATCCGAGTTTGAATGCCAAATTATAGGCAGAAGACAGGACCAGTACCAGTATGTACCTATGCGAACCCAACTTTGTAATGTTTGTGTACTGTATTAGTACATACTATTACCCCACTTTGTGCTGAGAAAATCAAGCAGAAAGACAGAGTGACATGATTAGGTGTTAGAGTGGCCTTTTAGTTTTAATTTATAGTTAGGATAACATTTTTACTAAGCCATGATTCTTAAAGGCCTAGTGGGCATTAGGATTAAAATCTAGGTCTGGAAAAATTTGTCTGACAAAGCTATAAAGTTGGTGCTGAACAAATGAATAATGCTGTTAATCTCCCCACTGATAGATAACACTAATGCAAAAACCTAGGTTTGAATCACAAGTGTTTACAGGTGCCCCCACATTGTGTTCGTTGCCTCATGATAGATCCACCACTGGTTAATGACTCGTTAACCAAACTGAGTGTACATTTACAGGGAAAGCTGGAGTGTTAACAAAAGAAGATATACCAGAGGAACTTGACGCAGAAGATTCACAGTAAGTTTATATCTATATTAATTGATTGATAAAGTTATTAAAAGTGGCCACATGGATAAGGATTGGGTAATCTATATATTTTGTATTTTTAATTTATAAAACAATAATATCATGCCCTTCCTACCTGAAAAATCGATGTGAAACAACATAGACCAAGACTTTTTTTGTAACTCAATACAGTGCAAAAAGCTAAAAAAAATGTGCAAAACATTTATTATTGTACATGCAATAACAAGCATTTTACACATTGATTTGTAATTTATTGAGTTACAAAGAAAGACTTGGCATATGTTGATTCACATTTATTTTTTCAAGTAGGAAACCATGATAAAATTGTTTTATAAATTGAAAGTACAAAAAGTAAATACCCAATCTTCATCTATATGGCCTAGAATTGATATAAAGAATCAACACAGTTGAGGTATTCAAAACTGAAGTTACCTTGATATAACACTGTATTTGCCATAATGTAACACATTGACATTCATGTATAAATCACAATGTTTTCAGTAGATGCAGACACTCACATAATATGTAATTACTACCAAACTAGAGTGATCTTAGAGTTTCAAATCGGCAGCATGATGTTTTCACGTCTCTCACGATGCTTTTTGTTACAAAATACATAAAACAAACTACAGACATTGATAGAACGCAAACATATAAAGTGATACATTTTGTCTCACTGTGATCACAAATCACCATCACTGTCAGATGAAACAAGGAAGATTAAAACACAAAATGGTTTATTTACATGTGTGTTAACAATGAGATAAAATGTGATATTTCATGTACATGCCTGTCCATAGCAAAAAATATGTGAGGTGTAACATGATATAATAATAATTAAATGTTATTCCCCCAATATAATATTTTTCTTCGTTCAGGCAAGGGAAATACAAGTGACCTAAGGGGCCTTTGTCAGTACTCGTCTAGTGACTCGTAGTGACAACCCTTAGGTCACAAATATTTTCCAGCTGAATGAAGAAAAATATTGGAGAATAACATAATTATATCAACACCAGTAATATCAAAGAAAAATCGGGGAAAAGTAATGACAAATTTATAACATTCTGACTCATATTTTGAACACAGCAAGACCAGTGATGTAGACACGCATTGTCATGACATAGACATGCATATTGCGACGTAGAGCGACCACAGTATATATATACCATATTTTTTTGTTCAACTTGACTCGTGCATGGTATAATATTTATATACAGTAACATAATATCATTAAAAGTGGCCAATGATGGCGTTTTTCATAATAATTGCCTCTTATTTTATTTTCCATCAGAAATGCCTATTCCTTTATGAACCCAGTTCGAGTGACCACGAATGGTAATAAGGATCCTGTACTGATTGGAGAAGAAGTAGATTTAAGAGAGTCAGGTGTTGATAATAATTTGGCTGCTGCAGTGTCAACAGATGATGTGAAAATAGAAGACAATTCAACCACTGCACTTTAATTTACATATAGTCTATGGCTTCGAATCCCAAGATCTCTCTTTACCCTGTATAGCGCAACGAGAAATCGTGAACCAAAAGTTGTTCATGCAAATGAGTAAACCTCCAACTATTAGAATGATGTATAAGCAGCTACCTGATTGGACAAATTCACCATATGTTGAAATTATGTAAAAAGCCCCAATAAACACGAACTCATCATTGGGCAGAATTCTGTGATTGATTAACAAAGATGTGATGGTAATGACTGCAATGCGGATGGCTTCCATAGAATTTTAAATTTCATATCAGGACCTAATTCAGCTAGACATGAAAGAGATTTGAAATTGGAAATACTCTATACTAGTCAATGTACATTTGTATTGCATAATCATTCTAAAGAAAGCACGTCTATGCAAGTTTTGAATTCTTTGTAAAAATGTAACTTTAGATAGATGAGTTGTCTATTCATACATCAAAACAAAAAAATTGAATGCAAATTTTGCACAATGAGATCATAGTGGTGTAACTTGGTTCAAATATGATGATGTCCCGTAGACTGGACTTTGTACAAAAATATGATTCCGATTATATGAACAGCATGGGTGTTTTTTACTCCATGTAACCCGAAAGATCCAGTCCTTGTTTCTGTTTTTGTTATATGTGGTTAACAAGTTAGTGGACCAACGACTTGATCTTTCAGCCTATACTCCATGCAATATGAACTGTTGAAAAGTTTCATTTTAATGTACGGCATTAAATCACTTCCTACTTTTTGTATGTAACTACTGTATATGTATATATATTATTCTCTAAAGACTACATTGGTGTACATTTTATATTGCCCTAACTAGCTATAGCAACGACATGTTGTTCCCAACCATTCAATTTACTCAGTATTGATAATTACTGTAAACTTAGGGAGTTTTTTCGCTACCAGAAATTTTTGTGATTTTCAGGTTGCTAACTAGTTCCCCCCAAAATTATATTTATGCACATTATTGAGCCTCATACTGTGTACAGATGACATTTCTGCCAACATAAACCTTCGCATTTTTCATTGTCGGCAAATTGAGTGAAAACTTGTCTTACAAAAATTTCTAGGTTTGCAGTATTTGAAGTACATGGACAGTCTGATTTGGTAGGTGACACACCTTCATTGGATTGCTTTCCCTGATTGCTTTCCAGTGATAGTATTACATTTTAAAGGGTCACAAAATATATAAAATATACAACTTTTCTTGCCATTTTATCAGGCTTCCTCACAAAAATAATGAGATTCAGAGATTTAGGCTAATATTGCTAGATTTCCCCCTCCAGTACTGGAATTGCCCATAACTGATATCTAAAGATAATGCAACTGATTAATAGACGATGTATAATTATACATATCGTTACATCAACCTCCCTCTAGGCTGAACACAGAAAAATTATATCTCATGTAGCATAATTTAACAGATAGCATTGGTTCTTTGTCAATCAGATACTCTCCTCTAGTTTTCCCATGCCTTCATTTACGTATACATAGTAGATAGTCCTTGAAAGGTAAAATGTTATAAATAAAGATGCACTACTAGGCAACACAACCAAATATAAGGCTTGCTTGCTATTATAGTTAGAATTAGTTCCAAACTCGAAACATATGGCACTGGTAATTCAGCCTTCAGTAGAACAGTATCTTTGTTTAGACTGCACATTACATTCTCAAATCAATGTAGTGTACGTTTGTAGTATTTACAACCATTGCAGTATTTATGATTGATATCAGAATGTAAAACAGTGAACATATTTGACCAGTTAAAACATTCATATTCCAGTTTTACGACCTTATTTCATACACTATTACCTCTATGCATTTTTTATTTCATAAACTGGGCAGTGTTGACTCAATGTTGGAATCAAAATCCAGACATTTGGAACAATTAATTATGCAAATGTATTGTAATGAATAATAAAGGATGTTAGACAAGTTTTAATACATATTGTATGTCGTCATCCCGTGTTATTATTTGTGGTAATGAACAATAACATATAATTCTATTTCGTTTTTTCCAACCTTCACACAATTTTGTCGCAACTTATATTTTTGTACCCGATACTATTTCGATCAGGATTTTAACTAATATTTGTTACCTGCCCCTAAACAGACACATGTTGCAAGTCATAGTGTATAGAAGGGCTTTGTCTGAGTAATGGGTGTGCAGAGACACGCATAAACTTGCTGAACAGTACAAAAACGATTGAAAAGCTATGCGACCACTGTTTGCAAAACAATACAAACTGAGAACGTCCAAAGAGCATGTAAGCTGCCCATGAAAAACCTGAAAGAAAAACCTGTAATTCTTAGGAAAAATATATTGATAACACGCATAGAACGACCCTTGCCAAGATATATGTCCTTTTGACCAATTTCGGCGTATTGGTGTGGATTGTCATCAAGTGTGCATACACACATTAAAAAATATTCCTTTTCAGATCTGGCATCTGGTTTTTATACGTATCTACACATGTAGTATTGAATCCTGGACAGGTACATTCTACACAGGATATAGAATCCAAGTTTAGGTCTACACAATAACAAATGCAAGTAATTCTCACATTTGCTTGAACATAAATTGAAACTAGAGCAAAATAGAGAAGTGACAAATTTCATCCGAGTTTGAATGCCAAATTATAGGCAGAAGACATATACTATATAGATAACACATCGAAATGTATGTACAAGATACACATGGATAATATACTGCATGTAAACTCTATCATCCTAAATATTGCCTTTTAGTGTGACGAACTGTTTCCATTTACAACAAAGTCAGTCTCCACAAAGTGAAGAAGCCAAAGCTAGCAAAGGTCAACATAACAAAGGAGGCGTCGCGTCGCCGTCGCTCAAACATTCTTTTTCGATGTGCCACTTTGCTTAGAAAGCACTGGAGTGAATTGAATACCACTGAACACGACTACACAACAACACATTGTAAAGACATACTAGTACCAGACAGGACATGACACTATAGAAGACAACTTTAATACCAATTCTTGTTTAAAAGTCTGTCTTGATCTTGTGTAGGTGACCTGATCATCATCGCCGTAACCACCCGTCGAACTTTCACTTGTACCGTCCGGTTCGAAGGAATAGGGTTCAATAACACCGTCAAAGATGAAAGCTAGGCTGTGATCCTCTTCACTTGAAAAATCTGACGAACATTCGCCATCCCGTTCGAAAGATACAGTTTCTAGAACGTGTTGTTGTGACTAAGCCTCCATAGAAATGCATGTTAGGAAGGTGAAGTTCAAGGTTATGTGTTCCTACTATGACGACATAACAGGAATGCTTTCATATGCAAATATAAATACTCAGCAGAGGGTGTCATGAATGTGGAAGCAGCATAACGCTATAGAAATGTGTTAAGTGGCTATTTTTTATTGATTTGATGAAAAGTGAAAAATAGAATTGCAGTGGCCCTTTAACTATATAACCAAATCTATTATTATGTAAATTAAGCGTTCATCGTTTTGCAGTAATTTATATCATTTTTGCATTCCTTTTATGATACGTGAGTATAAAAACTTGTCATTCATTTGAATACCTCCATATGACACTGCGTGCATGATCAGTCCTCCAAATCGGTGTGATTTAACGATAACGTTATTCTGCCGACGATTTAGGACTAATTTTGTTGCTTAGAAGTTTCGTTGAAATGTCAATCAAACTAGTGATCGACTGCGATGCTGGAATCGACGATGCACAGGCCATAATGATGGCTGTATCGAGGCCTAACGTAGAGATACTAGCAATCACCTGTGTTAAAGGTAACGTGGCAGTACGACAAGTTTGTAGAAATGTACTCAAAGTTTTGGATGCGTGTGATCAACTTCAGAAGGTCAGTAATTATGATATTATAACACTTCTCGACATGATTAGTATTGATATTATCCGACAGTTTTTTTTCATACAAAAGATTTGTTTTTTGTTTATTGTTTCCTTTTTCTTACTAAACTACTGCAATGGTAGTAACTGCCTGGCACTCAATTTGAATGGACCAATCACATAACCTGATTTGTTCACTACGGCTGTGACTGTTTGTCATACAAGGTTGGGAATACACCATCATTAATAAAACATAGGAAACATGACACACCAAAGATGGACTGAGCTACTTTAATAATAGCAAGAAATGCATTAGTCTTGCTGCTAGACGTTCGGGCTTTCTTTCGATGCTATAACTATAAGCGAACGAAGTTCGCATGTGAGGGCTTGCCAGAACAAATGTCATTTTCAGACCGGACATTCCATTGAGATTACAATAAGCGGTGGGTTGGGCCATATATGCATATATATATACTTTAATATATTCAATCTCTGCATGCAGGTGTTGACAAACACATTTATGTCATTACTATGTCTTATCAGTTTATTGTAATTATGTTTGATGAGTGTGTAGACGTTGTCATTCACACATTTTAGTTAACGCATTGGTGGTTATTTTTACAAGCCCTCCTTAAGATGAATATGCATGAAAATTTAGCTATTGTCCTCTGTTTGTGCTTGTCGCTAATACGGTTCTCTGATTGGCAGTTATTTATATCCTGATGACATTCGCTAGACCTCGGATGTTCCATCCTCGATAGCGTTGTTCGGCTGTGTGTCGTATTTTATCGGAAGAACATCCGAAAGTGCTAGCTGATATACTAGAAATGCATTAGAAGACGGGTTAAGTGATTGGTCCATTCAAATTGAGTGCCCGGGAGTTAGGAACATATTCTAACGAGATTTTACAATGCAGGATGGTAAAGCTTGAAATAGTCAGAATTGATGCCTTTCCGTGACTATGACGTCAATTGCGACTGGTAATATGTGACTTCTAAGAAAGCATGTTTGTTCTAGAAAGATGAATTTTTACTGATCAGAAGTCAAATCGATATCAGGAATTTGCAAAGATCCTAAGCGAGAAACAGTGAACATTATCATTAGTACACGGAAAATTTGTGATGTGTACCAATTGAATGCTAATTTTACACAACGGTGTCTTGAAGTTGTTCGCCTGAATCTAGACCGTCGGACGTAAAGTTTCATTCAATCGCAGGGTCTATGATTAACTAAAGCGCAAACCAGCAAGATCACAATCTCTTGCTACATTGTGTATATTGTGAAATAAACACCGTACTGCGACTAGACGCAGACACGGCGGGTGCAATGTATTGACATATCTACGGTGTCCAGTGCGTGACATCAGCCTCTTGATGCCACGCATTGTGGCCGACTAGGACATACAAAAAAAGAGAGACGTGCTCTCACCAAGGAGTGGCTGCCATAAAAAAAAAAAACTTTCTCTCATCACGAAAGAGTGGCTCCCATTAACAGCGAGATGTGCTTTCACTAATGTGGGCGTTCCCAATCATAAAGTTATGTCCCCTCTTCAACGGGCGCATGTATCATTTTGATTGGGAACCCACTGTTTGACTGAGGACCCCTCATTTTGATACACCACGTCTTTTTTGTCCAAGTCGGCCACATACACCTTACATATGTATTTCGTGTCTGTATGGTGGTCCTTTAGTTCGGTCAAAAATTGCAAGAAACTATACATGTGTTCATTCCATCTTGCTATGTTATAAAATGTGGCATGTGACATAAATATCTTATTGGTTTCTGCGTGGTTGTATGTATCAGACAGAACCAGAGAACTGTAACTTAAAATGGGCTTTATGTATTGTATGAATATAATTGACTTTTGAGATTACATTTGGAGCACCATTAGTCAAAGTAAACAACCATATCTATCATGATAGTGAACAAAAACACTTACAGTTTGCAGTCGAAAGCTCCCAGCTTATTATATTATGCTGTGTTGTATGTGTATATATATATTAAGTTATAACTCAACTATATTGTTAGTTTTGTCTAAAGGAGTATGCTGATAGTTTGATGATAGTGGTAGATTGACAATGATGTTGACATTAAATTCCAGATCCCCGTATATCAAGGAGCGGAATCACCCCTTATTAGCAGAGACGACCTGAAACCAACTGATTTTCATGGCAAAGATGGTCTAGGAAATGTGCCATTCATTGAAACACCTGACGATCGGTACGTATCAGATGGTCATGCTGTCAACAAGTTAATCGAATTGGTAAAACTACATCCAGGGGAACTGACCATCGTTGCTCTGGGACCTTTAACGAATTTGGCTTTAGCTCAAAGATTGTACCCTGATTTCAGTAAACGTGTCAAAATGATCAGTGTAATGGGAGGAAACATAGAAGGTGAGTGCATTCTTGTTGGCGCTGTATATACATGCCATACAGGATTTGTCGGATGGGTAAACCAATGAAAACGGTGGCTTGGATGTTTTATTGTACAATAAGCTTACTTATCTACGCGAGTAGTTACAAACACTCACACACACACACACACACACACAAACACTCACACACACACACACACAATCATTGCGTATGTATGTATGTATGTATGTATGTATGTATGTATGTATGTATGTATGTGTGTGTGTGTGCGTGCGTGTATGCATGTATGTATGTATGTATGTATGTATGTATGTCTAGGTAGGTAGATAGGTAGGTGGGTAGGTAGGTAGGTACAAGTACTAGTAGGGAGATGTGGCAGGTAGGTTGGTATAGGTGGGTATTTGTATATTAATATATCGTGTATCTGCGTCTCTACATATTTGTACCTTCAGTATGTGTCTGTGAGGGACAGACAGGGATGGAGAGAGAGTGGGCGACAGGCAGGGTGGAGGGAGAGAGAGAGAGAGAGAGAGAGAGAGAGAGAGAGAGTCTCTACATTTTTTTATTCCAAGTGACGTCATAGTTTTATTTTATTTGTGTCAACTATATAGGTGTTGGAAACATAGCAATATCAGCAGAATTTAATTTCTTTATGGATGTGGAAGCTGCTCATATAATACTGAATGATTTCCAGTGTCCGCTGTATATTTCCAGCTGGGAGCTGTGTCTTAAATCTTGTGTTGAATATGTAAGTACACTGAATGCAAGTTTTTTAAATCCATATTATTATGTGAATATATAACATTTATCTTCAGAGGTCATGGACCCAACGATGAAAAGCGACTGATTCCTACCCCCTCCCCCTACACACACACACACACACACACACACACACACACACACACACACACACACACACACATACATACATACATACATACATACATACATACATACATACATACATACATGGACTACTTGGCTAATAATGGATGTACTCTGGCTCATTCAAGTTACAAGCACAAACGGTACAAACAACACGGAAACTGTAGGTGTCAAAATGTCTACATTTCGGCCAGAAACTGGGGAACAAATGATTACATTCCGCCAGACATTGGAAATCAAAAGTCTCGGCAAAATCCGAAAATCGGCTACTCTGAAAATGCATGGAATCGGAAGTCGAACGTGTATTTAAACCAAGTCAAACCTATACATAATGCTTAAAAATGCAAGATTCAAAAGTTTTTGAGTCAGATATACATGTATTCCCTTACTATGTGAGGGGAACTGATCAGCATACCGTATGCACGTACGTATAGTAGCCCCCCTGTACTGTAAAGGTTGATACAACGGAGTATTTTAGGTATCCGTCATTACATGATTTGAGACCTGGTCGGAGGAATTGCTTTGAAAATCCAGAAAATCTGAGTAACCTCCCCGCCTGGCTTGAACATTTTCCGTACCCCCCCCCCCCTCCTTGACTCAAAACATTTTCGTAATCCCTCCCCCACATACATACATACATACATACACACATACATACACACATACATACATACATACATACATACATATATGCATACATGCACACATGCATGCATACATACATACATACATACATACATACATACATACATACATTGTACATACATACATACATACATATATTGTACATACATACATACATACATACATACATACATACATACACACACACACACACACACACACAATTGGAAATTAGGTGATATTAGTTGAATCGAAGTTTGAGGGAGCCAGGTGGGGTGGTTGCTGGAAGCCGCCACCCCCCCCCCCCCACCCCATCCTGCCCTTGGAGATTTCAGAAATCTCATGGACTAAAGAATGCTTTCTGGTGCTATTTTAACTTGTCAAGGTAGTAATAATACTACATAAAATTGGAGTTGCTCCCCCCACCTTTCACGCCTCAGATTTTTAGTAGTCCCCCTCTTTCACGCCCCAGATTTTTGCATACGTCGCAAAAAAATGTGACGTGTATATGTCTAAAATGATGCGTCGACGCGTCACCCTTGTGTAAAGTTTGAATGAAATCAATTATTGCATGTCTGAGAAATCACGTACGCATGGCGCACGGATACACAGACGACGACGACGACGACGACGACAATGATGATGATGATGATGGTGATGGTAATCATGATCACGATGATCATGATGACGTTGTTGTTGTTGTTGTTGTTGTTGCTGTTGTTGTTGTTGTTGTTGCTATTGTTGTTTTCCCTAAGTGAGATGACAAACTAATTACAACTTTAATATTTGTCAACTTTATTATGGTAGGATTAGTACCTGAATTTGATAGAAACGGAAACGAAGAAAGGGCGGTTTTTGAATGATATTAGTCAGCACACCATTAATTATTATAAGTCGGAGAGGGTAAGAATCTCTATCTTATTTCACGAATTAACGATTCTGTTATTAGATAATAGAAGTATATGTGTGTGTGTCCATCATATTTCACCTTTCCACGGTGCAAATATATCAACATGTTAAAATTGGAACTGGAACTTTTTTATGTATGTTTTGTCAGTAGGTACAATAACTTATTCTTAATTAATATCGTACACTGTGAAAAAGTATTACGTCAACTGGAGGTTCACGTATTTTTTATAGCTCTATGTTTGATAAATCAAATCAAATTGATTTTTTTGGTCCGTACCCAAAAATCAGCGCCCTCAATGGTGAGCACGTTTTCAACTTGTTTTGCACTCTTACGGATAATATCAACCACTGGTTAACATGTACACTGTCTAATTTTTGGCATTTAAACCAACTTCAGAGAATATATTGTGGTTGCCTGTCCACAAAACCATATTCCAGTTACAACTAGTATACTCTTAGCATGGTGACAGATTCAAAACCAAGCTTTCGCGCAAGATTTAAATTTGTCACTACACTTCCTATTAATAATATTGACCACTAAATAACAGCTACAATGTCTTTTTTTAAGTAATTGACCAATTTTTAGTGAATATATTATTTGGTAATTAGGCCTAATAAAAAATTGTGTGGTTTCGATAGGTAGATTTTTTTTATTTCTTCTTTATATATTTTTCACATGCGAGTGTCAAGTTCAGGTAATCAGTTGTTTTCCAGATATGCTCTATTTGTTGATGGTTTCTTCCCATCAGATGTTCAGCCAATACAGATTGGACGAACAGTTTTATATTGTCTTTTTAAGTTGTTGTAAGTTTACTCATCCACGCTGTTTAAATTTCTTGAAGACTTCACAATTTTCGCGATTTTATTATCTTTGTCTTGAATACATCAAGAGTTTAGGGTTGGCAGTGAAAAACTAGATGCAGTCGGTACCAAACAATTTTTTTTCTAGACCTTAGAAGAAAAAAATGACACAGTTGCAGCTAGTGCGCGTGTTAAATAATCAATTCATATCATAACATCAGATTGGTTTGCTGTTCATAACTTGCTTTGATACACGCCACCGCCAACTTTTTACTAAGGCAATAATGTCAAAGATTATTTTCTGAGAAACAATTTTTTGTTTTGTTTTGTTACCGTGGGTACCTGTCAACAGTCGATTTTCCGGTTCCAAGATGCATTGCGCCAGAGGACTTGTTTTGTTTTGTCTTTATTACATTTGAAATAACATTTTCATCAGGAAATGATGGTAAGACATGTTCACCTCTTTGATTATGGCTGATTTTATAGAACAAAGACTGAACGCCGTCAATGCAGCGCTTGCAAACCCCTCAGCGTGTACACAATACATGGCATTGTATGGAGAGACGCGCAATGCATCTTTGAACCGGCAACAGGTCTATAATATTTTATCTCATGCTAGAGTGTTAAAGAAGGTCGACTTATTCTTACGCGAGCCTAAGGTAGTGCCATTTCGGATCCAAATGGTCTTTGCCCTAACGCTATAAAGCAATAGAATATGTAGAGGAATGCACACTCTGATTAGATTTCAAATTGATTGTGTTTCGTTCTAGCTGGGTCCTAAGTCTTTTGATCATTCCGCTATATTCCTATCAAGTTCTACAGTCAGAAAGAGTTCGACCAGTGATGGTGGAACAATTAAATATTATCCTCAACATTTTCCTTCGTTCGGCTGACAATATCAGGGACCTAAGGGACCTACTCGTCTAGCGACTCGTAATGACAAACCCTTAGGTCACCAGTATTTTCTGGCTGAATGAGGTATACATGTAAAATATAGGGATATAATACAATTGTACCTCTCTTGGCATAATATATTAAATTTTTGAAACACTAATCATTAGCACCTTACTTCCATTCACGCACAAGCCATTTCTCGTGGCTCCAATTATATTCCCCGAAGAAGGCCATCTGTGTATGGCCGAAACGTCGGAAAATAAAGCTATTCTAAACCGTAGACAAACAGACTTGTTTTTTCTTTCAAATCCATTACTAATCATGAACGTTGTTTGCAACTTTCCGGCTCATTATTTGAGTACGCACAAACCAGACACGGGTTGAACGACCAGAATATATCATCCATATTTTCTGTTCAATGGCAATAACTTGGCTTGAGTATGGTATTATTGCGACATATTTTATCATTATATATTATCTAGGCACGTTGTGAAATGTCCGGTTATGACGGTTTATGGATTCTGTGCGACCCCATCGCAATGGCTGTGGCACTAGACAGTACAGTAATTAAAAGGAAGAAAGTGGCATATGCAACTGTTGAAATGCAAGGCTCTGTTACCCATGGAATGATGGTTATTGACTGGAACAATGCACTACAGAAAAGACAACGCGTTAACTTAGTATTCGAGACTGATGTGGCGCTGTTGAAGAAAATGATGGAAGATGCATGCATGTGCGGAAAGCAAAATCCGGACAACTAGCACGGACATCATTTCGGATTCCAGGATTTGCACACTACTAGTTTTGAGGGTTACATTTTACGTATAGGTCATCAGGCTTTTATTGTGGAATCATACAGTAATATGCAAATGTGTAGTAAACAATCTAAACTGAACGAGATACAACAGAGATTTTACTTCTCAAAATTCTAGTTATGCTAATGACCATTTTGACTTATAATAGAGAGAAACACAAAAGACACAACTGTAAATAAACTGTAAACCTGTCATTGTACCGATAGCAATTTGGCATTCATAATATGTCAAACGGTCGATTTCGAGGTGAGTGATGGGAATTTTACTTGTATTGCAAATCGTGGTACAGTCTTGTAGATTGTATTTCGGTTTCAACTGTAATAGACTTGTACTCTTTAGTTCAACTATTTTCAGTGGGTACCGGGTGATATTCATTAGTCTTATCATTTCCCATTAAGTTGCGATTTGAAGTTATCTTGTCCCGAGGTGTCTGTCAACGACGAGAGTAATATATGCAACTTGATATTTGGCCTAAGTATAAATGGAATTACGTATTTGGACTTCTACACTTACATTTCACCAGTGTAGCAGTTTTGAGTTTTGTAGGACATGATAGTATTTTGGGGGTTTTTTCTGTGTTATTTTCCCTGTCTGACTGGCAGGTGTTTGGGATATTCAAAGACAGCAGACAAATTATTTTAATTGATTAATTGATGAAGCCTTATATGAACTAATACTTCTGGAATTATACTAAGGGAACCTTCAGTATTTACAAGGGGGAGGGCCGGAGGAATCGGGGGGGGGGTCACATTTTGCATTACAATATTTGGGGGAGGGCCACATTTTACAATCCGTAGTTTTGTGACCAAATTAAATATTCAATCATTGTCAATCTGTTTTGTGTGTTTTGAGATGTAAACGTGAGATGAGCACTCAACGAGTACTTTACATGCCAAAATACAAAAATAAAAATACACATACTGTAAGAAATTGTTTAATAAAACGATGCATTTTGTTGAGTGTTAAACGCGTGCACCTAGCAAGCAGGACTAGTATCCTGTCAGAACCAAAAGTCGACAGCCGACGCGTACAGTTGCCTTTCTATTAGAGTGGCATTGATCCCGTTCTTCTGAAATACTCAGAAGACTTCTCTCGTTTAGATTTCAAAATTCGTTCAAGAGATTTCGAAAAGGACCGTACACAAGCGGAGTTGCTAAAATACAAACTCCATGATCACATCTTTTGTAAGTATTCATTGCAGACTTGAATGCCTTGTATATGTTAATTTTGTTGTATTGTCATGTGTGTTGGCGATTTTTCGCCCAAAACTCAACATATAATCTATACACTGAAAGTTTATTTTTAAACTAGACAGACTATTACGTTGCATTACATGTATATAAGCTTACACTCGCATGTTAATGTTTCTTAACAGACCATGTGTGATTTCCTCCAGCCCCACCCCTTGTAAATACTGAAGGCTCCCTAAGGAAATATCTATAATAGAGAACTTGCAATCCAGACTGAGCATGCTCAGACAAAAAGGACTATGGGATTATCTGTGGTTATCATTATACCTAATCTGGAGCTACCGATAAAATAAACCACCCACGATGGTCAGGGTGACTATGAATCGATTATTTGTGGTTACACCAATGTAAGGTATTATTGTCCTACTTCATCCCTGGGTCAAGTGTATACATTCTTGTTTCGATCGAGGTTGATGCACCATCTGCTCCAGATCGTATACATGGTTGAAAGATGTGAAGTGAGCAGACGATCGTGACTGTATATTTTTGCAATAAAGCTTGCAGATGATGTGTATTTTTAGTGATCACCTCCTTGTTTTGATATAATAATCTTCAGATTCAATGAAAATATCAATATAAACACTTGAAACCCCTGAAAACAGTCTTTCTCGGTGTAGAACAACAGTGTGTCAGTATCCATTAGGTAGCTTCCTGGTTTACCTTACATCGACGTTGGTGGCGCACTTTCGAAACAAAGCGCATGTGCGGCCAGACGATCGACCGATTAATTACGTAAATTGCTCATTAATATTCATGGGATTTTTAACAAAACTTAATCAGTTCTTGCCATTTCTCAATGGAACAGTTGTGTCAAATTTCGTTTGAATTGAGCCAGCCAATTTGGAGAAAACGATGACACAGATACACACACAGAGACAGAGACAGAGACAGACAGACACACATACACACACAGAGAGACTTTCACCCACTAATACATTTCTTCCTTACGGAAGAAGAAATGAGATAATTAATACATAGCACTTGCAACTGCTTTTTCGTTAAACACAAAATGAAGAAACATTACGCTAATATGTCACGTTATCATTGTGTACGGTCGGGAACTAGACTAG
Organism: Glandiceps talaboti; assembly: GCF_964340395.1. Taxonomy (NCBI): domain Eukaryota; kingdom Metazoa; phylum Hemichordata; class Enteropneusta; family Spengelidae; genus Glandiceps; species Glandiceps talaboti. Next base: position 11,986,838 of record NC_135554.1, read on the forward strand.
CATAACATTGTCATTTTACCTCCCGTAAGGGGAGGTATTGAAATGGCGATGTCTGTCTGTCTGCCTGTCTATCTATCTGCCTGCATGTCCGTCCCTCTGTATGTGTGTGTCCTACTGTCTGTGTCATCATTTTCTTAAAAACGGCTAGCTCAAGTATAATGAACTTTGGTACATACAATGGTAGGGGAAATGGCTACAACTGATTAGTTTTTTTAGCAAGCTCACTGGGGAATATATAATTTTGGATACACCCTCTGTCAACACCTGATCAAGCTATTCACATTCAGTTGATCTCAAGCCTAATAGTTTTCGAATTATACAGCTGGGCTCATAATTGTGTCACAATCTTGGGTCAAATATTGTTTGATATATTGACAAAGGTATATGTAGTATTTACTTTTACAGGGTGATTTCTAATTTGATATTGCATTTTATGTGATATCTTGGTAGATATTTTTCAAAGGCGTGTCTGATCAGACACAATAGAAAGTTTACTTAGATGCGCGTATTTACAGAGAGAAGAATATTACTGAATTCGAACACGAAGACACAAATTACTCTATCATCACGTTATTATCATGTTCGGTCGTTCCAGGCTGTCCCTCTTCACTATTTTCAGTCTCTTTATATGTAGAGTTCGTCAGTTTTTGTTGTTCTTTCTTCTTTACTTTGTAATTTTCAGCTACATGGGCCAGGAAAGCACAGATTGCTGATGACAGTAGTATTACAGCGATGAGATAGAAAGCAAGGTCGTAATTTCCTTTAATATCTCGTATCCATCCTGTAATAAAAGATAATATTAGATAGATAGATAGATAGATAGATAGATAGATAGATATTATATCATATCATATCACATCACATCATATCATCTAAATACATTCAGCGGCGAGTAATCAGGGTTTTTTCATGGTATTGAAATCTTGCCTTCGGAAAGACTTTTGATCTAATACATTTGCCATACATCCTTGCAATTTGTGACTATTATCCACATGCCTCTATAAAGTTGCCAATGTATACTTGTCGGTGGATCCGGAATGCACGCTTATCATGCATAGCATTGTGAAAATACGGACATGTAACATGCATGGCGTAAATATAATAAGATTATTATTCTTTGAAACGGGGTGCCATATTTTGGTTAGAATGTAGTAATGTCAAATTGCGGAAAACGCAGCTGGTAAAATGAAATTTGTGACTCGTACCACAGGGACACGTTAAGTTTGTATTAGAGGATATATATATATGTAGTATTACATTACTAATTCAAACAATATTACACATGTACCATGACGTGTCCCTGTGACTCGTACATTGCACTCCTGATGACGATTGTTGTCTAGTACATCTTGTCTATACACGTACGTAACAATCAACATGCTTTAAGTATATTTTCAGGAATATAATTATGGTTTATCTTGATGACGTCGTTTCCATTGCTACATTAATTTTTAGGATAACAGAACATAAAACAATCACTACAAACCATAAAAATCATTAAACACAATTAATATAACGTTTTCTTTTGTATTCGGTTATGATTTTTATTAATTTGTTTTTTTTCCGTTGATTTTATTTTGTTGTTGTTGTTGTTGTTGTTGTTGTTGTTGTTGTTTAGGGGTAGCCTGTTTACGACGGTGATCTGTGTGTTCCGATAGCTCTTATCGGAGTTACTGATCAGCGACGTCAACATGCGCGTGTCTGTCTGTCCGCCTGTCTGTCTGTCTGTCTATCTGTCTGTATGTCTGTCTGTCTGTCTGTCTGTCTGTCTGTCTGTCTGTCTGTCTGTCTGCATACATGCATGCATGTATTTATGCATGTATGCATGTATGCATGTATGTATGTATGTATATATGTATGTATGTATGTATGTATGTATGTATGTGTGTGTGTATGTATGTATGTATGTATGTATGTATGTATGTATGTATGTATGCATGCTGCATCTATGTATGTATGTATGTATGTATGTATGTATGTATGTATGTATGTATGTATGTATGTATGTGTATGTATGTGTGTATGTATGTACACGTGTGTGTGTGTGTGTGTGTGTGTGTGTGTGTGTGTGTGTGTGTGTGTGTGTCAGCCTGTACATCATGGAGCTTATTAACTCATTTACATGACTAAACTAGACAGTACACCAACACAGAATCACCAACTCAGTATGATTCAGTAAACTTATTAAAGGTATATGCCTGATTTTCAATTACACAGTTTGATGTTTTTCTTTCCAATTGTCTTGCCTATTCCAATATCTTACAACAATATATTAGTATAATTTATAATCATGTTCATATATACATCATGCACATACCTACAGTAATTTCAATGTACAAGAGGTTTCAGATGATCGTGTCATCTGAATCTGTAAGGGAAAAGCTTTCCATAATGTTTGTGATTTTGACATGCCACTTTTTTGCCACCGCTGCCACAACCCACTACCACACACGTCGGGACATATCAGTCTAGTCTTACCGCTGCTGACAACCATGCAGTGAATCGATTGAATTTTGATATGGAGAGGAATGAAGGGGGTACAGTTGGATAATATACTGGGAATAGCTTGGTGTGTTTGAATACGAATGGAAATGTTGAGGGCATCAACTCAGTCCCGACAGTGTTGATGTGCCCATCTAATAAATTCAGGCCTTCAGCTAAAGCTCTGCCAGTAAGATCCAAACACAGGTATTAATTAAAGCTGTGCCTTGATACAATTCACAGTGGTGGTGGTGGTGGTGGTGGTGGTGGTGGTGGTGGTGGTGGTGGTGGTGAGGGAAAGAAAAGAGATGCCTTTAAAATTATGATGTTATGTGGCAGCGGTAGTATAAAGTGATTACCATAGATTCTAATACTCGCCCCTTAACCTTTTTGTATTTGGCAACATTTTAACATGTATGAAATGGTTGAAAGTCGGAGGATCATGCTGCAGAGAAAGGAAATTGAGAGATGGACACTTTTAATAGAAAACGAAATCTGGAAGGGTCACATTTATAAAGCGACATACTCCAGGTCTCTGGCCTTGTAATTACTGAAGACCCCCTTATTGCCTCGAATGATCGAGTCACTGACCCATGTGACATCGTACCTGCTGTAAGTAATTAGTAATTAGCATATACAAGGTTTATCAATCTCCCATGCAAGTAATATGTCTTTGGCAAGGTCTTGAAATGACAAATTACATAGGCTACCATGGACCTTTTAATATCATCAAAGACCGTTTGGTAACTCAAGTGCCTGTTTTGTTATTATGCCACAGAAAAATCAAGGTAATAGATCTTAGCAGTTGCATCTTGCCTGAAATAAAAAACAAACAAACTCTATAGGCATAATGATAATTATGCATCTCACCAACAATGTTGCAAAAGTCATTACTTTGATCATTGTGTACTTCTAATACCAATGTATCACCCTGTACCAATATGTACATATTGTTCTCGTATATCATACTGATATCAAGTCAACTTCGGAGGAACACAGTTTTCCCATACAATTTTGTGTTATTTAAAGGCCCGTATCGACTATAAAAGGAGGATTACAGTAGGGACGCTCATTTATGCAAAGCCTCTCGTACGCCTAACATCGCCTGGGTGCTCCAAGAAAACTGTCAAAATCACGGCTATTTCCCGAGCATTTACTCTAAATGTATCCCAAAATGAATTATAAATATGTAGAAGAGGTGCCTGTGTGAATTGTTTTGTAAATTATGATGATCTGGGAGCGAAATTTGATGCATGCTGTCATGTGGTATGTGGCGAAATGTTAGGTTAGAAGCGTCCAAACAGCTGTCACTCAAATACTGTGTAAACGTTTGCGTAACTCCCTGGGGGGTTGGTAGTATCTCGATAATCAATTCGCTAGATTATTTACCTCTACCTACCATAATAACATAACGGTAATGATCAAATCAGAAGTACGGTCCGGCGACAAGGCAAAAGTATACAGTGGTAGAAATGTGACTATTTTGTGTTTGTGTTTGTGTTTGTGTTTGTGTTTGTGTTTGTGTTTGTGTTTGTGTTTGTGTTTGTGTGATTGTCTTTCTGTTTGGGTTTTATTTTTTTGGTAATGGGAGTACCATTTACACATACAGTAGAAAACCAATTAGAAAGGTGTTTTGATCTCAAATTCGAATAAAATTGCTAACAAATGACAACACCGACATACGCAAAACATGAACGTGTAGTTTAGGTAAGGTACACTCTTTTTGGAGGATGTGGTGGCCCTGAAAAGGGCCGTTCGGTTAGACCGAGCTTACGCCCAGCTATGACCTCTGTACGGCACACCGGGTAAATTTGGATAAAGAGACCGTACCTGCGAAGTGACGCATTTAGGCATCACTTCCCTACGACTGATGGCAACATCATCAGCCTGCATTAGTTGCTGCTTCCTATGTAAGTAGCGTGGATCGTTCCACGCATTTCTTCGGTCGAGCATATTCCAATACTTTCGGTAGAGCCGATGGCGAACCAAAACATTTTCGTCACAAGGTTCCTGGCCCATACCAAGCCAGTCTTGTCGGTATGTTGTGACACACGGGTAGCAAAGGCAGTGCGGCCATTCGTTTTGATGCAAAGCAATGTCGTTGTTTTGATCTTGCAGATCGTCCCCGATACCACTGTCATTGATACCGAGCGTGCCAAATCACACAATAAATTCAAACTCCCCCGAAATAATAACGAACCTGTAAATCTTTTTTTTAAAGAAGTAAATTTTGGGGTTTTTTCCGCCCATTATCTGCGTATTATTTTGAATTGATTACATGTAACAAAGCATTCTTTTTCACCATGTCGTTGGAAGTGGCAGTATGTCGATCATCTCAATCTAAACTGAGCATGACGTCAACCCGACTTTCCGTGTTATGATACACATAGTACATGCTGCATCAACAGAAAATAATGTAACGCGTCTGGACAAAAATATACAAGGAAAGAAGGCAGAATACTATTCAAAATGGTGCCGAAACAGATTTTTTGGATCATGAGTTTCAATTGCAAAAGTCGTGTAGCTGTAAGTGCAATTGTCTTCGGCTCCACCCTGCCACGTACGTACATCCCCGGCGTACAGCACACCCCGTTATATTCATACGCTGTCGTCCAAGCTCCATATTTTGATTCACTGTACAGTGGTAAAGTTATAAAATTGGCCCGTTCAACCCTTTCGGGACATTGCAATGAACGATAAACAAAACAGCGATTTACTTCAGACAGTTCCTTTGCCATCGCTAGTGCATTGTTGTGTGATACGTCAACACAGCTGTCTCCCCGGTACATTTGTATTCCGATCTTTGAACAAACATACAAAAGGTTCTTTTTCGTGAAATTCATTCTTTTATTTATAAAACTATATGTGTTACATAATTATGACACATTACAATGAAACAAAATTACCACCTCTGTCGAGTCAAAAGTGTTATATGCAGTAGACAACTGCCATCCATTGTCTATGGTATAATACGCACACTGCACAGTCGCTGTATACTGTGTCGGCCGAACTTTCAAGCTCAATGTGATAGATAATGAACGAGTTTGGTTGATTATGCGTTATAACACGAGGGGGCGTAGCCCCGAGTGTTTGACGCATAATCAACCAAACGAGTTCATTATCTTACTTATCACCACGGCGATAACAATAGAATTTGCATGTATTCCAAGTCTGTCAGGTGGCACTAGTGAAGAGTGGGTTATGGCTTATAATCTACGGCAATCCTGTACCCTGATTGGTGGACGGAGTGTAGCCGTGTGATAAGTGTATATGGCCGTTTCGTTGCGAGCCTGTACATAATACAGTTCGAGTATCACAACGACTAGCAACGCAGTGAAATGATTCCGATGTCCGTTGTTACTATAAATGATTTTGGTTCAGGCAGAAACAGTGTCTGTCATAACAGGATTAGTAAATGTTTGATCGTTGTCATTGATATGTGGACACGGTGACGTGAGTGTTAATCCGCTCAGATAAGACGCTGTGTACTGGGTGGAGTAGTCCCTAATGCGGTGACCCGGGATTGAAATACGGGCCTTTAAGCTGAGTGTACTTATACTGAGGGTCAACAAGGGAATGAAAGTATTATGGGATGTCCATTCCCTTCATTATTCTCGTCACTAAACTATACTGCCAATCTATTTCTTATCTTATTTTGTTTTAACGTATTCCCATCTTCAAATTTTCTGCTTCAATTCTACCAATATCATTACTTGTTGTTGTTGTTGTATTTTATTTATTAACGTGTCCTATGTGGACTTAAAATATACATTTGTTTATATGATCGAGTACTATTATTATTAAAACTTGCCACATTCAACCCCTTGGGCTTATAAGACACAAATCCAACTTGTTGCAAAATAAATAAATACATAAAGAAAGAAACATTTTTTTTCAAGTGTGAGGAGTATATCTTACAAATTATACATTGTCTCCTCATTGTTTCTCTTGTTATAAGCATCAGAGATAAAGTTTGCCAACAGGTCAGGTGTTTTGATCATTAGTAGTTCAATCTTATCAATGATTTGAAAAGCACTGAAATAGCCAAACTGTTTTGTTAACTATGTTATATTTGATAGCCTCATCAATAAGACTGTTTTCCTTTTTCATACACTCTCTCTGCCAGTATTTCACCATCATGTTATTAACAAAATTTGACAGTGGTTGCCTACCTATGTTTGTCTTTTGCTAGATCAAACTTACCATTGGGTTGAAATTCTATCCCTAGATGCTTAAAGCTATATACGATCTCGGTATCCAATTGATGTTTTAATAATCTATTATTTCTATTAAATATTAATACCTTTGTTTTCTCTATATTGTTTAACATGCATAGTTATCTTACAAGGGAGGTATTTGATGATGAAAGGGATGTATTCAAGTACTACAATACCTAATGACAGACATACTACTCACAGTGGTATTCAAAAAATGTACACTTATTGTACATTACATGTAATCTGCAATACTATTGTTTAGCTTACTTTGGAGTGATGATGATTGAAAAGTTCACTCAAAATCGAACGTCAATAACTATTTATGGACAGAAAATATGTAGGATTACTAATAATTAGTCCCTGCCGGACGAAGTCCGGAACAGGGACTTATGGATTGGGTTCTGTCTGTCTGTGTGTCCGTCTGTCCGTCCAGAGCCGTTTCTTGGAGATGCCTGGACCAATTTTTTTCAAACTTGGTACAGAGGCAACATACAACAATGGCATACATATGCACGTCAATTTGCAAATTTTCCCTGTCTAAAGCCATAACTCAGACATGCTTGAACAGATCTCATTCAAAGTTGATATTAGCACAGTGTTCTATGACGTACATGTGCATATCCATTTTCATCATGATATGATCCAATATGGCTGCCTGGCAGCCATTTTGTTTGCGAATTTTCCATGTCCAAAGCCATAACTCAGACATACTTGAACAGATCTCATTCAAAGTTGGTATTAGGACAGTGTTCTATGACATACATGTGCATATCCATTTTTGTCGTGATACAATCCCTCATTCCCGATCCATCCTTTATTGTTGTAGGCATGTTCCATGTCCAACAAGCAGACACAACATATCTAAGTCTGTTTGATTTAGGTTCACAAGTGTTGTTGCGTGATCAGAGTAGTGATAATTCCTTAAAACCCAATCATAGTGGGGACTATGTCATTCTCAATGACTTGTTTTTTTTTCAAACCAATCATTTCGAACACTCAATTTGCAAACGACATTAATCGTTGTTGTCATTGATGTCGTTACAACTGGTTAGTGAGACAGCGATTGAAGCAAAATCACAGATCACGATGTAAACGGGCTACAAACTATCTTGACTTTGGTGATGACTCACCTTGAAACAAACAAATAGAACACCACTCTATCTGACAAATAACAAATGCAAGTAATTCTCACATTTGCTTGAACATAAAATGAAACTAGAGCAAAATAGAGAAGTGACAAATTTCATCCGAGTTTGAATGCCAAATTATAGGCAGAAGACAGGACCAGTACCAGTATGTACCTATGCGAACCCAACTTTGTAATGTTTGTGTACCGTATTAGTACATACTATTACCCCACTTTGAGAAAATCAAGCAGAAAGACAGAGTGACATGATTAGGTGTTAGAGTGGCCTTTTAGTTTTAATTTATAGTTAGGATAACATTTTTACTAAGCCATGATTCTTAAAGGCCTAGTGGGCATTAGGATTAAAATCTAGGTCTGGAAAAATTTGTCTGACAAAGCTATAAAGTTGGTGCTGAACAAATGAATAATGCTGTTAATCTCCCCACTGATAGATAACACTAATGCAAAAACCTAGGTTTGAATCACAAGTGTTTACAGGTGCCCCCACATTGTGTTCGTTGCCTCATGATAGATCCACCACTGGTTAATGACTCGTTAACCAAACTGAGTGTACATTTACAGGGAAAGCTGGAGTGTTAACAAAAGAAGATATACCAGAGGAACTTGACGCAGAAGATTCACAGTATGTTTATATCTATATTAATTGATTGATAAAATTATTAAAAGTGGCCACATGGATAAGGATTGGGTAATCTATATATTTTGTATTTTTAATTTATAAAACAATAGTATCATGGTCTTCGTACCTGAAAAATCGATGTGAAACAACATAGACCAAGACTTTTTTTGTAACTCAATACAGTGCAAAAAGCTAAAAAAAAAAAATGTGCAAAACATTTATTATTGTACTTGCAATAACAAGCATTTTACCCATTGATTTGTAATTTATTGAGTTACAAAGAAAGACTTGGCATATGTTGATTCACATTTATTTTTTCAAGTAGGAAACCATGATAAAATTGTTTTATAAATTGAAAGTACAAAAAGTAAATACCCAATCCTCATCTATATGGCCTAGAATTAATATAAAGAATCAACACAGTTGAGGTATTCAAAACTGAAGTTACCTTGATATAACACTGTATTTGCCATAATGTAACACATTGACATTCATGTATAAATCACAATGTTTTCAGTAGATGCAGACACTCACATAATATGTAATTACTACCAAACTAGAATGATCTTAGAGTTTCAAATCGGCAGGATGATGTTTTCACGTCTCTCACAATGTTTTTGTTACAAAATACATAAAACAAAATACAGACATTGATAGAACGCAAACATATAAAGTGATACATTTTGTCTCACTGATCACAGATCACCATCACTGTCAGATGAAACAAGGAATATTAAAACACAAAATGGTTTATTTACATGTATGTTCACAATGAGATAAAGTGTGATATTTCATGTACATGTGCACTATCAGTGCCTGTCCATAGCAAAAAATATGTGAGGTGTAACATGATATAATGATAATTAAATGTATTCCCCCAATATTGTTCTTCGTTCAGGCAAGGGAAATACAAGTGACCTGAGGGGCCTTTGTCAGTACTCGTCTAGTGACTCGATCGTAGTGACAACCCTTAGGTCACAAATATTTTCCAGCTGAATGAAGAAAAAATATTGGAGAATAACATAATTATATCAACACAAGTAATATGAAAGAAAAATTGGGGGAAAAGTAATGACAATTTATAACATTCTAACTCATATTTTCAACACAGCAAGACCAGTGATGTAGACACGCATTGTCATGACATAGACATGCATATTGCAACGCAGAGCGACCACAGTATATATACCCAATTTTTTTGTTCAACTTGACTCGTGCATGGTATAATATTAATATACAGTAACTTAATATCATTAAAAGTGGCCGATGATGGCATTTTTCATAATAATTGCCTCTTATTTTATTTTCCATCAGAAATGCCTATTTCTTTATGAACCCAGTTCGAGTGACCACGAATGGTAATAAGGATCCTGTATTGGTTGAAGAAGAAGTAGATTTAAGAGAGTCAGGTGTTGATAATAATTTGGCTGCTGCAGTGTCAACAGATGATGTGAAAATAGAAGACAATTCAACCACTGCACTTTAATTTACATATAGTCTATGGCTTCGAATCCCAAGATCTCTCTTTACCCTGTATAGCGCAACGAGAAATCGTGATTCAAAAGTTGTTCATGCACATGAGTAAACCTCCAACTATTAGAATGATGTATAAGCAGCTACCTGATTGGACAAAGGCACCATATGTTGAAATTATGTAAAAAGCCCCAATAAACACGAACTCATCATTGGGCAGAATTCTGTGATTGATTAACAAAGATGTGATGGTAATGACTGCAGTGCGGATGGCTTCCATAGAATTTTAAATTTCATATCAGGACCTAATTCAGCTAGACATGAAAGAGATTTGAAATTGGAAATACTCTATACTAGTCAATGTACATTTGTATTGCATAATCATTCTAAAGAAAGCACGTCTATGCAAGTTTTGAATTCTTTGTAAAAATGTAACTTTAGATAGATGAGTTGTCTATTCATACATCAAAACAAAAAAATTGAATGCAAATTTTGCACAATGAGATCATAGTAGTGTAACTTGGTTCAAATATGATAATGTCCCGTAGACTGGACTTTGTACAAAAATTTGATTCCGATTATATGAACAGCATGGGTGTTTTTTACTCCATGTAACCCGAAAGATCCAGTCTTTGTTTCTGTTTTTGTTATATGTGGTTAACAAGTTAGTGGACCATCGACTTGATCTTTCAGACTATACTCCATGCAATGTGAACTGTTGAAAAGTTTCATTTTAATGTACGGCATCAAATCACTTCCTACTTTTTGTATGTAACTACTGTATATGTATATATATCATTCTCTAAAGACTACCATTGGTGTACATTTTATATTGCCCTAACTAGCAGCGACATGTTGTTCCCAACCATTCAATTTACTCAGTATTGATAATTACTGTAAACTTAGGGAGTTTTTTCGCTACCAGAAATTTTTGTGATTTTCAGGTTGCTAATTAGTTCCCCCCCCCAAAATTATATTTATGCACATTATTGAGCCTCATACTGTGTACAGATGACATTTCTGCCAACATAAACCTTCGCATTTTTCATTGTCGGCAAATTGAGTGAAAACTTGTCTTACAAAAATTTCTAGGTTTGCAGTATTTGAAGTACATGGACAGTCTGATTTGGTAGGTGACACACCTTCATTGGATTGCTTTCCAGTGATAGTATTACATTTTAAAGGTCACAAAATAGATAAAATATACAACTTTTCTTGCCATTTTATCAGGCTTCCTCACAAAAATAATGAGATTCAGAGATTTAGGCTAATATTGCTAGATTTCCCCCTCCAGTACTGGAATTGCCTATAACTGATATCCAAAGATAATGCAACTGATTGACAGATGATGAATAATTAAACATATCGTTACATCAACCTCCCTCTAGGCTGAACACATAAAAATCATGTTATATCATGTAGCATAATTTAACAGATAACATTGGTTCTTTGTCAATCAGATACTCCCCTCTAGTTTTGCCATGCCTTCATTTACGTATACATAGTGGATAGTCCTTGAAAGGTAAAATGTTATAAATAAAGATGCACTACTAGGCAACACAACCAAATATATTAGGCTTCCTTGCTATTATAGTTAGAATTAGTTCCAAACTCGAAACATATGGCACTGGTAATTCAGCCTTCAGTTAAACAGTATCTTTGTTTAAACTGCACATTACATTCTCAAATCAATGTAGTGTACGTTTGTAGTATTTACAACCATTGCAGTATTTATGATTGATATCAGAATGTAAAACAGTGAATATATTTGGCCAGTTAAAACATTCATATTCCAGTTTTACGACCTTATTTCATACACTATTACCTCTATGCATTTTTTATTTCATAAACTGGGCAGTGTTGACTCAATGTTGGAATCAAAATCCAGACATTTGGAAAATTAATTATGCAAATGTATTGTAATGAATAATAAAGGATGTTAGACAAGTTTTAATACATATTGTATGTCGTCATCCCGTGTTATTATTTGTGGTAATGAACAATAACATATAATTCTATTTCGTTTTTTCCAACCTTCAACAATTTTGTCGCAACTTATATTTTTGTACCCGATACTATTTCGATCAGGATTTTAATTAATATTTGTTACCTGCCCCTAAACAGACACATGTTGCAAGTCATAGTGTATAGGAGGGCTTTGGCTGAGTAATGGGTGTACAGAGACACGCATAAACTTGCTGAACAGTACAAAAACGATTGAAAAGCTATGCGACCACTGTTTGCAAAACAATACAAACTGAACACGTCCAAAGAGCACGTAAGCTGCCCATGAAAAACCTGAAAGAAAAACCTGTAATTCTTAGGAAAAATATATTGATAACACGCATAGAACGACCCTTGTCAAGATATATGTCCTTGCAGTAATTTCTTGCATTCATGCTTAAAATGTGCCTGGCTAAGCTGCTGTTCTTTGTTGTTGTAGGCATGTCCAACAAGCAGACACAACATATCTAAGTCTGTTTGATTTAGGTTCACAAGTGTTGTTGTGTGATCAGAGTAGTGATAATTCCTTAAACCCAATCATAGTGGGGACTATGTCATTCTCAATGACTTTTTTTTTCGAACACTCAATTTGCAAACGACATTAATCGTTGTTGTCATTGATGTCATTACAACTGGTTAGTGAGACAGCGATTGAAGCAAAATCACAGATCACGATGTAAACGGGCTACAAACTATCTTGACTTTGGTGATGACTCACCTTGAATCAAACAAATAGAACACCACTCTATCTGACAAATAACAAATGCAAGTAATTCTCACATTTGCTTGAACATAAAATGAAGCTAGAGCAAAATAGAGAAGTGACAAATTTCATCCGAGTTTGAATGCCAAATTATAGGCAGAAGACATATAGCTATGTATTAACTATATAACCAAATCTATTATTATGTAAATTAAGCGTTCATCGTTTTTCATTAATTTATATAATTTTTTCATTCCTTTTATGATACGTGAGTATAAAAACTTGTCATTCATTTGAATACCTCCATATGACACTGCGTGCATGATCAGTCCTCCAATCCGGTGTGATTTATCTTTGTGCACGATATTCTGCCGACGATTTAGGCCTCATTTTGTTGCTTAGAAGTTTCGTTGAAATGTCAATCAAACTAGTGATCGACTGCGATGCTGGAATCGACGATGCACAGGCCATAATGATGGCTGTATCGAGGCCTAACGTAGAGATACTAGCAATCACCTGTGTTAAAGGTAACGTGGCAGTACGACAAGTTTGTAGAAATGTACTCAAAGTTTTGGATGCGTGTGATCAACTTCAGAAGGTCAGTAAATTATGATATTATAACACTTCTCGACATGATTAGTATTGATATTATCCGACACTGGTTTTTTTTTTTCATACAAAAGATTTGTTTTTTGTTTATTGTTTCCTTTTTCTTACTAAACTCCTGCAATGGTAGTAACTGCCGGGCACTCAATTTGAATGGACCAATCACATAACCTGATTTGATCACTACGGCTGTGACTGTTTGTCATACAAGGTTGGGAATACACCATCATTAATCAAACATAGGAACCCGGAAGTACACACCCAGTTACTAAACATGACACACTAAAGATGGACTGAGCTACTTTCATAATAGCAAGAAATGCATTAGTCTTGCTGTTAGACGTTCGGGCTTTCTTTCGATGCTATAACTATAAGCGAACGAAGTTCGCATGTGAGGGCTTGCCCGAACAAATGTCATTTTCAGACCGGACATTCCATTGAGATTACGATAAGCGGTGGGTTGGACCATATATGCATATATATACTTTAATATATTCAATCTCTGCATGCAGGTGTTGACAAACACATTTATGTCATTACTATGTCTTATCAGTTTATGGTAATTGTGTTTGATGAGTGTGTAGACGTTGTCATTCACACATTTTAGTTAACGCATTGGTGGTTATTTTTACAAGCCCCTCCTTAAGATGAATATGCATGAAAATTTAGCTATTGTCCTCTGTTTGTGCTTGTCGCTAATACGGTTCTCTGATTGGCAGTTATTTATATCCTGATGACATTCGCTAGACCTCGGATGTTCCATCCTCGATAGCGTTGTTCGGCTGTGTGTCGTATTTTATCGGAAGAACATCCGAGGGCGCTAGCTGATAGACCAGAAATGCATTAGAAATCGGGTTAAGTGATTGGTCCATTCAAATTGAGTGCCCGGGAGTTAGGAACATATTCTAACGAGATTTTACAATGCAGGATGGTAAAGCTTGAAATAGTCAGAATTGATGCCTTTCCGTGACTATGACGTCAATTGCGACTGGTAAATATGTGACTTCTAAGTAAGCATGTTTGTTCTAGAAAGATGAATTTTTACTGATCAGAAGTCAAATCGATATCAGGAATTTGCAAAGATCCTAAGCGAGAAACAGTGAACATTATCATGGAAGTATAACCCACTTATACTTCCATGACATTATCATTAGTACACGGAAAATTTGTGATGTGTACCAATTGAATGCTAATTTTACACAACGGTGTCTTGAAGTTGTTCGCCTGAATCTAGACCGTCGGACGTAAAGTTTCATTCAATCGCAGGGTCTATGATTAACTAAAGCGCAAACCAGCAAGATCACAATCTCTTGCTACATTGTGTATATTGAAATAAACACCGTACTGCGACTAGACGCAGACACGGCGGGTGCAATGTATTGACATATCTACGGTGTCCAGTGCGTGACATCACTTGGCCTCTTGATGCCACACATTGTGGCCGACTAGGACATACAAAAAAAGAGAGACGTGCTCTCACCAAGGAGTGGCTGCCATAAAAAAGAAACGTTCTCTCATCACGAAAGAGTGGCTCCCATTAACAGCGAGATGTGCTTTCACTAATGTGGGCGTTCCCAATCAAAAAGTTATGTCCCCTCTTCAACGGGCGCATGTATCATTTTGATTGGGGAACCCACTGTTTGACTGAGGACCCCTCATTTTGATACACCACGTCTTTTTTTGTCCAAGTCGGCCACATACACCTCACATATGTATTTCGTGTCTGTATGGTGGTCCTTTAGTTCGGTCAAAAATTGCAAGAAACTGTACATGTGTTCATTCCATCTTGCTATGTTATAAAATGTGGCATGTGGCATAAATATCTTATTGGTTTCTGCGTGGTTGTATGTATCAGACAGAACCAGAGAACTGTAACTTAAAATGGGCTTTATGTATTGTATGAATATAATTGACTTTTGAGATTACATTTGAAGCACCATTAGTCAAAGTAAACAACCATATCTATCATGATAGTGAACAAAAACACTTACAGTTTGCAGTCGAAAGCTCCCAGCTTATTATATTATGCTGTGTTGTATGTGTATATATATATTAAATTATAACTCAACTATATTGTTAGTTTTATCTAAAGGAGTTTGCTGATAGTTTGATGATAGTGGTAGATTGACAATGATATCGATGTTGACATTAAATTCCAGATCCCCGTATATCAAGGAGCGGAATCACCCCTTATTAGCAGAGACGACCTGAAACCAACTGATTTTCATGGCAAAGATGGTCTAGGAAATGTGCCATTCATTGAAACACCTGGCGATCAGTACGTATCAGATGGTCATGCTGTCAACAAGTTAATCGAATTGGTAAAACTACATCCAGGGGAACTGACCATCGTTGCTCTGGGACCTTTAACGAATTTGGCTTTAGCTCAAAGATTGTACCCTGATTTCAGTAAACGTGTCAAAATGATCAGTGTAATGGGAGGAAACATAGAAGGTGAGTGCATTCTTGTTGGCGCTGTATATACATGCCATACAGGATTTGTCGGATGGGTAAACCAATGAAAACGGTGGCTTGGATGTTTTATTGTACAATAAGCTTACTTATCTACGCGAGTAGTTACAAACACTCACACACACACACACACACACACAAACACACACACACACACACACACAATCATTGCGTATGTATGTATGTATGTATGTATGTATGTATGTATGTATGTATGTATGTATGTATGTATGTATGTGTGTGTGTGTGTGTGCGTGCGTGTATGCATGTATGTATGTATGTATGTATGTATGTATGTATGTCTAGGTAGGTAGATAGGTAGGTGGGTAGGTAGGTAGGTACAAGTACTAGTAGGGAGATGTGGCAGGTAGGTTGGTATAGGTGGGTATTTGTATATTAATATATCGTGTATCTGCGTCTCTACATATTTGTACCTTCAGTATGTGTCTGTGAGGGACAGACAGGGATGGAGAGAGAGTGGGCGACAGGCAGGGTGGAGGGAGAGAGAGAGAGAGAGAGAGAGAGAGAGTCTCTACATTTTTTTATTCCAAGTGACGTCATAGCTTTATTTTATTTGTGTCAACTATATAGGTGTTGGAAACATAGCAATATCAGCAGAATTTAATTTCTTTATGGATGTGGAAGCTGCTCATATAATACTGAATGATTTCCAGTGTCCGCTGTATATTTCCAGCTGGGAGCTGTGTCTTAAATCTTGTGTTGAATATGTAAGTACACTGAATGCAAGTTTTTTAAATCCATATTATTATGTGAATATATAACATTTATCTTCAGAGGTCATGGACCCAACGATGAAAAGCGACTGATTCCCACTACCCCCCTCCCCCTACACACACACACACACACACACACACACACATACATACATACATACATACATACATACATACATACATACATACATGGACTACTTGGCTAATAATGGATGTACTCTGGCTCATTCAAGTTACAAGCACAAACGCTACAAACACTACGGAAACTGTAGGTGTCAAAATGTCTACATTTCGGCCAGAAACTGGGGAACAAATGATTACATTCCGCCAGACATTGGAAATCAAAAGTCTCGGCAAAATCCGAAAATCGGCTACTCTGAAAATGCATGGAATCGGAAGTCGAACGTGTATTTAAACCAAGTCAAACCTATACATAATGCTTAAAAATGCAAGATTCAAAAGTTTTTGAGTCAGATATACATGTATTCCCTTACTATGTGAGGGGAACTGATCAGCATACCGTATGCACGTACGTATAGTAGCCCCCCTGTACTGTAAAGGTTGATACAACGGAGTATTTTAGGTATCCGTCATTACATGATTTAAGACCTGGTCGGAGGAATTGCTTTGAAAATCCAGAAAATCTGAGTAACCTCCCCGCCTGGCTTGAACATTTTCCGTACCCCCCCCCCTCCTTGACTCAAAACATTTTCGTAATCCCTCCCCCACATACATACATACATACATACATACATACATACATACATACATTGTACATACATACATACATACATACATACATACATACATACATATATTATACATACATACATACATACATACATACATGCATACATACATACATACACACACACGCACACACACACACACACACACACACACACAATTGGAAATTAGGTGATATTAGTTGAATCGAAGTTTGAGGGAGCCAGGTGGGGTGGTTGCTGGAAGCCGCCACCCCCCCCCCCCACCCCCACCCCATCCTGCCCTTGGAGATTTCAGAAATCTCATGGACTAAAGAATGCTTTCTGGTGCTATTTTAACTTGTCAAGGTAGTAATAATACTACATAAAATTTGAGTTGCTCCCCCCACCTTTCACGCCTCAGATTTTTAGTAGTCCCCCTCTTTCACGCCCCAGTTTTTGCATACGTCGCAAAAAAAATGTGACGTGTATATGTCTAAAATGATGCGTCGACGCGTCACCCTTGTGTAAAGTTTGAATGAAATCAATTATTGCATGTCTGAGAAATCACGTGCGCATGGCGCACGGATACACAGACGACGACGACGACGACGACGACGACAATGATGATGATGATGATGGTGATGGTAATCATGATCACGATGATCATGATGACGTTGTTGTTGTTGTTGTTGTTGTTGTTGTTGCTATTGTTGTTTTCCCTAAGTGAGATGACAAACTAATTACAACTTTAATATTTGTCAACTTTATTATGGTAGGATTGGTACCTGAATTTGATAGAAACGGAAACGAAGAAAGGGCGGTTTTTGAATGATATTAGTCAGCACACCATTAATTATTATAAGTCGGAGAGGGTAAGAATCTCTATCTTATTTCACGAATTAACGATTCTGTTATTAGATAATAGAAGTATGTGTGTGTGTGTCCATCATATTTCACCTTTCCACGGTGCCAATATATCAACATGTTAAAACTGGAACTGGAACTTTTTTATGTATGTTTTGTCAGTAGGTACAATAACTTATTCTTAATTAATATCGTACACTGTGAAAAAGTATTACGTCAACTGGAGGTTCACGTATTTTTTATAGCTCTATGTTTGATAAATCAAATCAAATTGATTTTTTTGGTCCGTACCCAAAAATCAGCGCCCTCAATGGTGAGCACGTTTTCAACTTGTTTTGCACTCTTACGGATAATATCAACCACTGGTTAACATGTACAATGTCTAATTTTTTGGCATTTAAACCAACTTCAGAGAATATATTGTGGTTGCCTGTCCACAAAACCATATTCCAGTTACAACTAGTATACTCTTAGCATGGTGACAGATTCAAAACCAAGCTTTCGCGCAAGATTTAAATTTGTCACTACACTTCCTATTAATAATATTGACCACTAAATAACAGCTACAATGTCTTTTTTTAAGTAATTGACCAATTTTTAGTGAATATATTATTTGGTAATTAGGCCTAATAAAAAATTGTGTGGTTTCGATAGGTAGATTTTTCTTATTTCTTCGATTTCTTTATATATTTTTCACATGCGAGTGTCAAGTTCAGGTAATCAGTTGTTTTCCAGATATGCTCTATTTGTTGATGGTTTCTTCCCATCAGATGTTCAGCCAATACAGATTGGACGAACAGTTTTATATTGTCTTTTTAAGTTGTTGTAAGTTTACTCATCCACGCTGTTTAAATTTCTTGAAGACTTCACAATTTTCGCGATTTTATTATCTTTGTCTTGAATACAAAAAGAGTTTAGGGTTGGCAGTGAAAAACTAGATGCAGTCGGTACCAAACATTTTTTTTTCTAGGCCTTAGAAGAAAAAAATGACACAGTTGCAGCTAGTGCGCGTGTTAAATAATCAATTCATATCATAACATCAGATTGGTTTGCTGTCCATAACTTGCTTTGATACACGCCACCGCCAACTTTTTACTAAGGCAATAATGTCAAAGATTATTTTCTGAGAAACAATTTTTTGTTTTGTTTTGTTACGGTACCTGTCAACAGTCGATTTTCCGGTTCCAAGATGCATTGCGCCAGAGGACTTGTTTTGTTTTGTCTTTATTACATTTGAAATAACATTTTCATCGGGAAATGATGGTAAGACATGTTCACCTCTTTGATTATGGCTGATTTTATAGAACAAAGACTGAACGCCGTCAATGCAGCGCTTGCAAACCCCTCAGCGTGTACACAATACATGGCATTGTATGGAGAGACGCGCAATGCATCTTTGAACCGGCAACATGTCTATAATATTTTATCTCATTCTAGAGTGTTAAAGAAGGTCGACTTATTCTTACGCAAGCCTATGGTAGTGCCATTTCGGATCCAAATGGTCTTTGCCCTAACGCTATAAAGCAATAGAATATGTAGAGGAATGCACACTCTGATTAGATTTCAAATTGATTGTGTTTCATTCTAGCTAGCTACATACATACATACATACATACATACATACATACATACATGGACTACTTGGCTAATAATGGATGTACTCTGGCTCATTCAAGTTACAAGCACAAACGCTACAAACACTACGGAAACTGTAGGTGTCAAAATGTCTACATTTCGGCCAGAAACTGGGGAACAAATGATTACATTCCGCCAGACATTGGAAATCAAAAGTCTCGGCAAAATCCGAAAATCGGCTACTCTGAAAATGCATGGAATCGGAAGTCGAACGTGTATTTAAACCAAGTCAAACCTATACATAATGCTTAAAAATGCAAGATTCAAAAGTTTTTGAGTCAGATATACATGTATTCCCTTACTATGTGAGGGGAACTGATCAGCATACCGTATGCACGTACGTATAGTAGCCCCCCTGTACTGTAAAGGTTGATACAACGGAGTATTTTAGGTATCCGTCATTACATGATTTAAGACCTGGTCGGAGGAATTGCTTTGAAAATCCAGAAAATCTGAGTAACCTCCCCGCCTGGCTTGAACATTTTCCGTACCCCCCCCCCTCCTTGACTCAAAACATTTTCGTAATCCCTCCCCCACATACATACATACATACATACATACATACATACATACATACATTGTACATACATACATACATACATACATACATACATACATACATATATTATACATACATACATACATACATACATACATGCATACATACATACATACACACACACGCACACACACACACACACACACACACACACAATTGGAAATTAGGTGATATTAGTTGAATCGAAGTTTGAGGGAGCCAGGTGGGGTGGTTGCTGGAAGCCGCCACCCCCCCCACCCCCACCCCATCCTGCCCTTGGAGATTTCAGAAATCTCATGGACTAAAGAATGCTTTCTGGTGCTATTTTAACTTGTCAAGGTAGTAATAATACTACATAAAATTTGAGTTGCTCCCCCCACCTTTCACGCCTCAGATTTTTAGTAGTCCCCCTCTTTCACGCCCCAGTTTTTGCATACGTCGCAAAAAAAATGTGACGTGTATATGTCTAAAATGATGCGTCGACGCGTCACCCTTGTGTAAAGTTTGAATGAAATCAATTATTGCATGTCTGAGAAATCACGTGCGCATGGCGCACGGATACACAGACGACGACGACGACGACGACGACGACAATGATGATGATGATGATGGTGATGGTAATCATGATCACGATGATCATGATGACGTTGTTGTTGTTGTTGTTGTTGTTGTTGTTGTTGCTATTGTTGTTTTCCCTAAGTGAGATGACAAACTAATTACAACTTTAATATTTGTCAACTTTATTATGGTAGGATTGGTACCTGAATTTGATAGAAACGGAAACGAAGAAAGGGCGGTTTTTGAATGATATTAGTCAGCACACCATTAATTATTATAAGTCGGAGAGGGTAAGAATCTCTATCTTATTTCACGAATTAACGATTCTGTTATTAGATAATAGAAGTATGTGTGTGTGTGTCCATCATATTTCACCTTTCCACGGTGCCAATATATCAACATGTTAAAACTGGAACTGGAACTTTTTTATGTATGTTTTGTCAGTAGGTACAATAACTTATTCTTAATTAATATCGTACACTGTGAAAAAGTATTACGTCAACTGGAGGTTCACGTATTTTTTATAGCTCTATGTTTGATAAATCAAATCAAATTGATTTTTTTGGTCCGTACCCAAAAATCAGCGCCCTCAATGGTGAGCACGTTTTCAACTTGTTTTGCACTCTTACGGATAATATCAACCACTGGTTAACATGTACAATGTCTAATTTTTTGGCATTTAAACCAACTTCAGAGAATATATTGTGGTTGCCTGTCCACAAAACCATATTCCAGTTACAACTAGTATACTCTTAGCATGGTGACAGATTCAAAACCAAGCTTTCGCGCAAGATTTAAATTTGTCACTACACTTCCTATTAATAATATTGACCACTAAATAACAGCTACAATGTCTTTTTTTAAGTAATTGACCAATTTTTAGTGAATATATTATTTGGTAATTAGGCCTAATAAAAAATTGTGTGGTTTCGATAGGTAGATTTTTCTTATTTCTTCGATTTCTTTATATATTTTTCACATGCGAGTGTCAAGTTCAGGTAATCAGTTGTTTTCCAGATATGCTCTATTTGTTGATGGTTTCTTCCCATCAGATGTTCAGCCAATACAGATTGGACGAACAGTTTTATATTGTCTTTTTAAGTTGTTGTAAGTTTACTCATCCACGCTGTTTAAATTTCTTGAAGACTTCACAATTTTCGCGATTTTATTATCTTTGTCTTGAATACAAAAAGAGTTTAGGGTTGGCAGTGAAAAACTAGATGCAGTCGGTACCAAACATTTTTTTTTCTAGGCCTTAGAAGAAAAAAATGACACAGTTGCAGCTAGTGCGCGTGTTAAATAATCAATTCATATCATAACATCAGATTGGTTTGCTGTCCATAACTTGCTTTGATACACGCCACCGCCAACTTTTTACTAAGGCAATAATGTCAAAGATTATTTTCTGAGAAACAATTTTTTGTTTTGTTTTGTTACGGTACCTGTCAACAGTCGATTTTCCGGTTCCAAGATGCATTGCGCCAGAGGACTTGTTTTGTTTTGTCTTTATTACATTTGAAATAACATTTTCATCGGGAAATGATGGTAAGACATGTTCACCTCTTTGATTATGGCTGATTTTATAGAACAAAGACTGAACGCCGTCAATGCAGCGCTTGCAAACCCCTCAGCGTGTACACAATACATGGCATTGTATGGAGAGACGCGCAATGCATCTTTGAACCGGCAACATGTCTATAATATTTTATCTCATTCTAGAGTGTTAAAGAAGGTCGACTTATTCTTACGCGAGCCTATGGTAGTGCCATTTCGGATCCAAATGGTCTTTGCCCTAACGCTATAAAGCAATAGAATATGTAGAGGAATGCACACTCTGATTAGATTTCAAATTGATTGTGTTTCATTCTAGCTAGGTCCTAAGTCTTTTGATCATTGCGCTATATTCCTATCAAGTTCTACAGTCAGAAAGAGTTCGATCAGTGATGGTGGAACAATTAAATATTATCCTCAACATTTTCCTTCGTTCGGCTGACAATATCAGGGACCTAAGGGACCTACTCGTCTAGCGACTCGTAATGACAAACCCTTAGGTCACCAGTATTTTCTGGCTGAATGAGGTATACATGTAAAATATAGGGATATAATACAATTATACCTCTCTTGGCATAATATATTAAATTTTTGAAACACTAATCATTAGCACCTTACTTCCATTCACGCACAAGCCATTTCTCGTGGCTCCAATTATATTCCCCGAAGAAGGCCATCTGTGTATGGCCGAAACGTCGGAAAATAAAGCTATTCTAAACCGTAGACAAACAGACTTGTTTTTTCTTTCAAACCCATTACTAATCATGAACGTTGTTTGCAACTTTCCGGCTCATTATTCGAGTACGCACAAACCAGACACGGGTTGAACGACCAGAATATATCATCCATATTTTCTGTTCAATGGCAATAACTTGGCTTGAGTATGGTATTATTGCGACATATCTTATCATTATATATTATCTAGGCACGTTGTGAAATGTCCGGTTATGACGGTTTATGGATTCTGTGCGACCCCATCGCAATGGCTGTGGCACTAGACAGTACAGTAATTAAAAGGAAGAAAGTGGCATATGCAACTGTTGAAATGCAAGGCTCTGTTACCCATGGAATGATGGTTATTGACTGGAACAATGCACTACAGAAAAGACAACGCGTTAACTTAGTATTCGAGACTGATGTGGCGCTGTTGAAGAAAATGATGGAAGATGCATGCATGTGCGGAAAGCAAAATCCGGACAACTAGCACGGACATCATTTCGGATTCCAGGATTTGCACACTACTAGTTTTGAGGGTTACATTTTACGTATAGGTCATCAGGCTTTTATTGTGGAATCATACAGTAATATGCAAATGTGTAGTAAACAATCTAAACTGAACGAGATACAACAGAGATTTTACTTCTCAAAATTCTAGTTATGCTAATGACCATTTTGACTTATAATAGAGAGAAACACAAAAGACACAACTGTAAATAAACTGTAAACCTGTCATTGTACCGATAGCAATTTGGCATTCATAATATGTCAAACGGTCGATTTCGAGGTGAGTGATGGGAATTTTACTTGTATTGCAAATCGTGGTACAGTCTTGTAGATTGTATTTCGGTTTCAACTGTAATAGACTTGTACTCTTTAGTTCAACTATTTTCAGTGGGTACCGGGTGATATTCATTAGTCTTATCATTTCCCATTAAGTTGCGATTTGAAGTTATCTTGTCCCGAGGTGTCTGTCAACGACGAGAGTAATATATGCAACTTGATATTTGGCCTAAGTATAAATGGAATTACGTATTTGGACTTCTACACTTACATTTCACCAGTGTAGTAGTTTTGAGTTTTGTAGGACATGATAGTATTTTGGGGGTTTTTTTCTGTGTTATTTTCCCTGTCTGACTGGCAGGTGTTTGGGAAATTCAAAGACAGCAGACAAATTATTTTAATTGATTAATTGATGAAGCCTTATATGAACTAATACTTCTGGAATTATACTAAGGGAACCTTCAGTATTTACAAGGGGGAGGGCCGGAGGAATCGGGGGGGGGGTCACATTTTGCATTACAATATTTGGGGGAGGGCCACATTTTACAATCCGTAGTTTTGTGACCAAATTAAATATTCAATCATTGTCAATCTGTTTTGTGTGTTTTGAGATGTAAACGTGAGATGAGCACTCAACGAGTACTTTACATGCCAAAATACAAAAATAAAAATACACATACTGTAAGAAATTGTTTAATAAAACGATGCATTTTGTTGAGTGTACCATCACACCTTATCACTCACACTGTCGTTGTTAAAATATGATAATGGTGGTGGTGGTGGTGGTGGTGGTGGTGGTGATGATGATGGTGATGATGATGATGATGATGATGATGATGATGATGATGATTTAGTTTTGAACGTCATAGGGAACACGGACAGTGATACATGTACTGACGCAAGTAGTAACAGTGAGTCAGATTAGAGTGACACTGGAATGGCAATTCACCAATTCCACAAAATGTTGTCCACACACTCTTTCCTGAAGTAACATAGACATTTTCTCCGCTACCCTTGAAAAACTACCAACACACTCCTGACCAGCTGTTTTGTCACATCCACAGACTTTCAATTCTGTAACTATTAGTTGACAATCGAAAGTCTTCATTTAGGCTTTTTTCATATTGAAATAGACGACCGCTACTTGAAGATTTCATCATTACCGTATTGCAGAAAAGACGGCTGATTGCATATTTAATATGATCTACATGTTGGTGTCAGATCACCGATTGGTTTGAAGGTACATACATGATAAATTGTGGAGAAGCAGTGAGAAAATCATATTTGATGTCCGA
Source organism: Glandiceps talaboti (assembly GCF_964340395.1). Classification (NCBI taxonomy): domain Eukaryota; kingdom Metazoa; phylum Hemichordata; class Enteropneusta; family Spengelidae; genus Glandiceps; species Glandiceps talaboti. Next base: position 12,011,942 of record NC_135554.1, read on the forward strand.
ATAGCCTTGGTTCAATATTAAAGTCACTCTATATTGTAAATTATCATCAAAATTTTATTAAATAATTGTAAAAAGCTAAACATTAATTACTAAATTGGTATAGTCGGCTCGTTCATTACATAGACCTCCTTACATAAAATGATATGGTCAAACGAAAAGTTTTAGCACCCATTTCGATGATGAACAATTATCCTGTTTAGGCTGTTAGTCCTGCTTGCATACGGAGTAAGTCGGCTCTTCCTTCTCCGTCACGGTGTTGAGTGTTAAACGCGTGCACCTGCAAGCAGGACTAGTATCCTGTCAGAACCAAAAGTCGACAGCCGACGCGTACAGTTGCCTTTCTATTAGAGTGGCATTGATCCCGTTCTTCTGAAATACTCAGAAGACTTCTCTCGTTTAGATTTCAAAATCCGTTCAAGAGATTTCGAAAAGGACCGTACACAAGCGGAGTTGCTAAAATACAAACTCCATGATCACATCTTTTGTAAGTATTCATTGCAGACTTGAATGCCTTGTATATGTTAATTTTGTTGTATTGTCATGTGTGTTGGCGATTTTTCGCTCAAAACTCAACATATAATCTATACACTGAAAGTTTATTTTTAAACTAGACAGACTATTACGTTGCATTACATGTATATAAGCTTACACTCGCATGTTAATGTTTCTTAACAGACCATGTGTGATTTCCTCCAGCCCCACCCCTTGTAAATACTGAAGGCTCCCTAAGGAAATATCTATAATAGAGAACTTGCAATCCAGACTGAGCATGCTCAGACAAAAAGGACTATGGGATTATCTGTGGTTATCATTATACCTAATCTGGAGCTACCGATAAAATAAACCACCCACGATGGTCAGGGTGACTATGAATCGATTATTTGTGGTTACACCAATGTAAGGTATTATTGTCCTACTTCATCCCTGGGTCAAGTGTATACATTCTTGTTTCGATCGAGGTTGATGCACCATCTGCTCCAGATCGTATACATGGTTGAAAGATGTGAAGTGAGCAGACGATCGTGACTGTATATTTTTGCAATAAAGCTTGCAGATGATGTGTATTTTTAGTGATCACCTCCTTGTTTTGATATAATAATCTTCAGATTCAATGAAAATATCAATATAAACACTTGAAACCCCTGAAAACAGTCTTTCTCGGTGTAGAACAACAGTGTGTCAGTATCCATTAGGTAGCTTCCTGGTTTACCTTACATCGACGTTGGTGGCGCACTTTCGAAACAAAGCGCATGTGCGGCCAGACGATCGACCGATTAATTACGTAAATTGCTCATTAATATTCATGGAA